>NW_006760402.1:857030-860653 GCF_000271605.1 Fomitiporia mediterranea MF3/22 | reverse complement strand
TTTTATATATAAACTACTTGGTTCCAAGTCCTTAAGTATTGTAAAATACTTGCTTATAATTAATTGGGCTAGGATTTAATTTTGAGTAGGATTGTGTCCTTCCCCCCCTTTCTGTTTCCTTTGTTTTGTATGTCCTATACTAGTATCTTTTCCTTTAGATACTTTTTCCTTTATAGTCTGCCTCTTTTGTATTCTATATTAAAGTGAATATAAATACCTTTTCCTTTCATTTTGGCTAATTTTTATAGCCTACTTTCATAGCTAAAAAGTAAGAGCCACACTTGTGAGTATAGTTTTCCTTTTAACAGTTGTAACTAGTTAACTTATTAAAAGGGCTTCTACCTTTACCTTAGTTGCTATAATTCTGCTTTTAGTGTCAGTCTATAATATAGACTAATGTGTCCTCTGCCTCCTAGTTCTTTACTAGCTAGCTCTAGTTTGACTAGTATTCAGACTCCCTGACTAAAATAGTGTACCCTAAAGACCAAATTTAACTGGTAGGAAGTCATTCCCTCTTGTTTGTGGTTTCCAGTTTAGTTACCCCCTTTAGTTTTACTTCTATTCAGAAGGTGTGTATAGAGCACCTTATTATATGTCCTTATGATTGTGGAGGAGACATATAATATACTAATACCCTTTTTATCCTTGTATTAGGAGTAATTTTCTGATTTACTCAAATCATGTTGTTATAACAATCTAGTACTTTAGATTTGCTATAAGAATAGTTTAATGTCTTGTTTAGAACATAACTTACTCAGTTAAGAGCTACCATACTATAATAATCTCTTTTCTCTTAGATTCATTATAGGAACAGTTTAATGTCTTATTCAGGACCTACATACTATAATATTCTCATTGTTTAAAATCTATTATAGGAATAGTTTAATGTCATATTCAGGACCCATATTCTATTATACTTTTACCTTATCCAGAGTCTGTTATCTCCTCCTATAGGAGTGATTCCCTTTTTAATAGTTTCTCTTAAGAAGTTTTTGTCTTCCTCACTTTTTGCTTTCAAAAAGTAACTACTCATGATTATTTCCCATGTTCTTCTGACTCATAGTTTGTTGACTGCTTCTGCTTCTTCATATTATACTATGTATTTCTGTCTTATTTGTTCAATAAGAGCTCTTAGTATCCTATCTGGATCCATAATATTGTTTATATCTTCTTGAGTGAATTGTGGTTGTATTTCTTATTGTTTTTCAAGTTGTTGTATAATAGAATCTCCTGGTATAGTATTGTATTCTTTCATTTTACTATACTCTTCCTCACAATTAGTGTGTTCCTCTTCTAATTGTAGTGTTTTTATATAGTATGTACTATTATCTTCTTCAGATTCTTCTGTGTCCCAAGTATTATTTCTCCTTTTCTGAGGTTGCTATCTCTTGTAATTACTTGTTTGTCTCCTTTTTGTTGTTAGAGGTTGGTCTTCTGTAGTAGGTTTGTTGTTCAATTAAAGTTTTTCCAACCCTTCTCTAATTTCTTTTGTACTTGAATTTGAAGCTAGAATACTAAAGTATTCTGAAGACTCTGATTTCCTTTTCATCCAATCTTTCCACATTTGGTCTTCTTGTAGGATTATGTCTCCTGTATCCTGTTCCTTAACTGGTATTCTTTTACTTATTAGTAAACTATGCCCTAGTCTCTTTGTTAACCAGTTTTCTAGATGTGGTGGCTTTACTACTGTTGGATGATTTATGTGAAATTCTCTGATTAACTTTGCTGAATTAGTTAATCCTTTTCCAAATGGTTCCCAAGTATTATCTATGTCTAGATAGTCTAACCATTTGATCAAATATTAATATTTGTTCCTCCTATTCCTACTATCTAATATGTTTTCTACTGTGTATTCCTATTCCTTATTGATTAACTCTGAGTCTGGATTAGTATGCACTTGTCTTCCTAGGTATTCCTTTTCTCTGTAAGGTATTAACAACCCTGAGTAGAAAACTGGATGAATATTCATTCCTTCTAGTAGTTTTAACTTGTAATTTACTACCCCCATTTGTTTTTCTATTTCAAATGGTCCTATGTACCTGTTTGCCAACTTTCTAGTTAGTACTGCTAGATTTAAGTTTTTACTATCTAGTAAAACTAAATCTCCTTCCTTTAATTCTGGAAGATTTCCTCTGTGTTTGTTAGTATACTTTTTCATTTGTTCCTGTGATTTCTCTATTGCTTCTTTAGCATTTGCTTGTACTATCTTTATCTCCTCTAGGTATTTGTCTGCTTCCTCTACATTTGACTTTCTATAGTTAAAAGTCATGTTAGGATGCCTTCCATATATTAGGTAAAAAGGTGTATGTTTGGTAGTAGAATGCTACTTATTATTATAGGCAAACTCTGCTGTTAGGATAAACTCTTCCCAATCTTCTTGTCTGTAATTAACATAACACCTTAGATACTGTTCTAATTCCTGATTTACTCTCTCTGTTTGTCCATCTGTTTCTAAATAGTAAGCAGTTAATAATGCTTGTTTAATACCTAGTTGTACACATATTTGCTTGGTAAAGTTACTAGCAAATTGTGGTCCTCTATCTGTAGTTATTTTCAAAGGTAATCCATGTTTTGAATAAACATGTTGTATGAATAACTTTGCTGTTTCTTTAGAATCTATTTCCTTTTTACAAGGAATAAAGATTCCTATCTTTGAAAATCTGTCTACAATTATTAGTACTGTATCTTTACCAGTTTGTGTAATTGGTAGTCCTGTTATAAAATCTGCTGTAACATGTTCCCAGGGTCCTGTTGGAATTTTTAATGGTTGTAATAGTGGTTGTGTTTTTCCTCTCTTGTGTTTTGTCTTTTAACATATTACACAGGTATCTACATATTCTTTTATTCAGTTAGTTATTCCTGGCCAATAATATGTTCTCTTTACTAATTCCAAAGTCTTTCTGAGTCCTGAATGTCCAGCTATTACACTATCATAATATTGTTAAACAATTCTGACTTTTTCTTCTTGTTTACCTTCTCTTAGTAACAGTATTTTGTTACTATAATTAGTTCCTGAGTCTGTTTCTGTAGTTTCTTCTACTGTCATTGTTTTAATATGTATTTCTGACTCTTTGAACATTTTCTGAGGGAGTAATACAACTTCCTGATTATCCTTTTCTTCTAGCTCATAGTCAGGTCTTCTAGAGAGTGTATCTGCTCTATTTTTCTTGCCTGCTCTGTATTCTATTTTAAAGTTGTATCTACTTAGTTCTAGTACCTATCTTACTTGTCTTCTGTTTAACTGCTTTTTGTTTTGGAAAGTTTTCAAATTAGATTGGTCAGTTATTATTCTAATTTGATGCTTGGCTCCTTCCAAATAATGTCTCCAGTTTGCTAATACTTTTATAATAGTATATAATTCCTTATCTGGTGCTACATAATTTCTTTCCTGTTTACTAAAAGTTGAAGAATAATAAGCTATAGGATGTAATTCTTTATCTTCCTGTTCCTGTGATAGTATTACTGAGCATACAAAGTCTGATGCATCAGTTTCTACTACAAACTGCTTTTCATAGTTTGGCCTTGCTAATACTAGTACCTTAGCAAATGCTTCTTTTATAGCTTTAAAAGAGGCTTCTTGAGTGTCTCCCTATGTAAAAGTTCTCTTCTGTGATAGTAAACTT
>NW_006760402.1:836067-851180 GCF_000271605.1 Fomitiporia mediterranea MF3/22 | reverse complement strand
CTTTCCAGATCCCCTCTCTATACAAGCATTCTAAATGACTTGTCTTTGGTTGAGGTTATTAAGTAATACTGTACTAGAGTATGTGTTTAACCTTAGAGAGATAAAGACCTTGTCCTTAGGTTTTGTTACCTTTTCCTAACTGACTTAGTACCTACTCCTTCCTGTCCCCTCTCTCTACTAATAGATTGATCACTTATTAGTAATGATTAGAGGTTAATAATGCTAAGCTAGAGTTCTTACTAAGCAGGACAACAAAGGTAGCTTAGTTGATCTGGCCAATCTCTAGACTTGTAACTAATAGGGTTTTGTATATAAACTACTTGGTTCCAAGTCTTGAGTTAAGCTTTTCTAAACTTAGTTACTGTATTTTACAATTCCTAACAATCATTGTATTCCTGATGTATATACACTTTGCCTTACTCAATGTACTGATTTCTGTCTTCTAATACATTACATAGCTTTCTAACTTAATAGAATACCTGTGTGGATTGTTTAGATTGAAATATTTCTTAGTATCCAAGAGTAGTCATATTTTATAGTCTAGTAATGCTTGATAGATTGTCCTGCTTGTACAGTTTACTATTTACATCACCTTGTAAATCATAATACTATCTAGCTAGTTATATTCCAATCTTCTAACATTCTCAGGTCCTTTCCTAATATCCTAGTATACATTCCTGTTGTCTGTGAACAGCCTATATTTCTTAAGAGCATTGTTTTGATTTGTGACTCTAAGAATTAGTAGTAGTGTCTCTAAAGTGTTCATATATGTGTTGCCTTACACTTGTAGCATCTTAGATTCCTTGAAACAATAGTTGTATGTGTGTTTCCTAGTCCTTTCTATGTGCTATGTGTATCTGTAGCCTTGTAAAATCCTTTCTACACTGTATGCCTGTACTTTTGAGTATAAAATGTTATTGTATACTATATACAATTGTTTATCTCAATGTTTAGACTTCCTACAATGTTTATTCTTGTACTGAATGCTTGTAGTACAATGCCTAAGTGCTGTAGTCTTATAGGGTCTCAAATATACTGAATTTGCCCTTTCAAATACATAGTTTGTATGCCTGAACTTGTGTTCTGTTGTAGAACTCTCTTGTTTCATTACTGAATCCTTAGTATTACCTTTACAAAGTATCCAAATTAATAAAACATGTATATTACTGCTAGATATGTAAGAATCTGTCTTATAGTCTGTAATCAACTCTAATTCTATGTAGTTCTCACTGTCCAGGTTGTCTGCTAACTTATCTAAAGTAGTGTAACTAATACTGACATTACTAGATGATAAACAATCATCCTACACATTGTTTAATGTGATTGTATTACAGGTAGGACAATTCCTAGCTAAGTGATCATCTTGTTCACAAATGAAACATAGTCCTTTTGCTCTCATTTCATCCAATTTCGATTGGGAATAATGTTTGAAACCTGTAGTATATGTCCTGTGATTGTTTTCTGTCTCACTTTCATACTAGTCATTGTTCCTTGATGGATAATACAATTGCCTGACCTTTCCTTTAGCATTTGTACTGCTTGTATGTGTAGTATCCTGACTAGAGTCACTGTGGTCTGAATCATTACTTTCACTATCCTGTAGAGTGAATTAATCATTTCCTAAATTATCAGAACTGTCTGTATACAAATAATCATTCTGAGAATCATTATTGTGTCCTTACATATTGAAATATTGTTTAGAATCTATGTGCCATTTGATTCCTATAGATTCATTTGCTTTCTCAATGCTTTTAAGCCTATCCTTGAAGATTGAGTAATCTACAGTGTCTGGATTCAAGCAATCTAATTGTAATTACCTCTGGTACTTAGAATTCAATCCATACCATGCCTGTCTAGTCAAATCTTGCTGAGAAATGTTTCCTAGATTTGTAGCTTTCATTTCTAAATCATACAAATAATCCTGAATATTCTTATTACCTTGTTTCAAAGTGTTGAACTCTTTCTATAGTATTTCAGCAAAGTTGGAAGGGAAACAAAAGTCCATAAGTCCTCTAAAGAACTGAGCAAGTGTTCATCTATACTTATGGTTTACAATCTTTTACAAGTAGAAATTCATTACTTTTCCCTTAATAAAACCTAGTATTATCCCTACTTAGCTCTTAGGGAAATGATGAAGTCCTAATTGTTTCATGTACTGATTGACTTCAATAACAAACTTTGTGTACTTCTACAAGTCTGGTTCACCTGAGTATACTGTAGGAGCTATTAGTTCTACACTATACATTTGTATCTTCAATTTAAGGAGTTCTTTGTTCTGTTTCTTCCTCAAGTGTTTCTTACACTTCTTAGTAGCTTCAGTATCACTCAAATCAATGTCTGATAGTTTGAATAAAGCATTACTTTGATTATTGTTATTGGATAAAGAGGAATCCGAATTATCACTGTCTGAGTCTGATCCTAGGTTAAGATTTCCCTTACTCTGTATTCTAGAGCTCTATATTACTCTGTATACATAGCTATTCTTTACTAAGCTCTCTAAAGGTCTTACTGATGCAAATCTGCCTTTCTGAACATTATTCAATACCTTACTATGCTTGTGTCCATTGTTTGTTCTTGAACTATAGTTTGAGCTATTCTTATACTTGCTATACTTAATATGTGGCTTTGAACTGTATAGTTTGCTGTACTCTGAATCAATATTGTTCTCACTAATACTACTAGTGTATGCCTTACCTGGGACTGCTTTCAATTGTAAAGTATTACTATAGGATTGTTTGTTCACAGATTTAATGTAATGTATACTCTGATACCCTGAAAAACTTAGTATTTCTATTTGAGACTGTATATATCCAGGTATTTCACTTTCTCTCTTATTCCTAGACCTGGCTAGAGTGTTGTATCTGTTGTAGTACTCTTGTACATTGCTCCTGTGTAATGCATAGTTGATATCTACTATGTATAAGGTTAAACACTTGATTTTGTAAGTGTATACTTGATTTTTGCCCTCTGAATCAAGTACTGATCCTTGTAGTTCTGATTTGTATTCACTTTTACTATCCTTAAAGTACCATTCTGTTAATACAATGTCTGTTTTGCTTGGATAGTCTGAATCGATTTCACAATTGTATTAAATGTCTAACAGTTCTGGTTTTTGTTCTATTCTCAGTACTTTGTGTTTTCTGTCAGCAACAGTATAGAGAGGACCTAAAGGCTCAGTAAGAGGGCCTAGGCTACAACTATCCTACACAACAGAAATATGGAATGTAAGCACTAGAACATAGTCAGAACTTGCAGAACAGACAGAGAGAGAGAGTGAGACAAGAGTAGAGTATATAGAGTGAGCCTAAGAGTACAGGACTATCTAGAGTAGACAAGATCAAGACTACTAGGCCAGTCTGATCTTGTACACCTATATATACTAAACTACACAAGAGTACTCAGAGAGTATGAGTTACTAAGAATGATAAGCTATGAAGAATGAAAGAAAGGAAGGTTAAAGATAAAGGTATAAAGAATGAAAGGATGGACAAAGGGTAAGAGACTATAGAATGAACAAAGAATAAAAGGGTGGTCAAAGGAACAGAATGATGAAGTAAGGAGGGGTAGTAGTAAGAGTCAGCATGTATATAGTCTATAAACAGTACTTCTGAGGGACAGAAGTCCTGAGTTCTAGTATAGAAGAGTGTAGAACTCTCAGAACTAAAGGTACAAGAGTAGAGAACTATAACATTACCCTCCCTCTAAAACTAATCATCCTGATTAGTAAACATTAGGCTTGGTTAGTAGCTCAGGCATAGGTCAGAACAGTAGAGTTTAGAAATCTGTAAGGTAGAGTTAATGTAGAGCACCTGGATAAAGTTAATAGAAGTCTCAGATTGTCTTAGTAGTATGAGTGAGATTCTCAGCAGGTTCCTAAGTGTGTTCTTCAACTAGGTATCCCTTCTAGTAAATAAGAAACTTGAGCTTTTTACACACTAGCTTAGTATCTACTACATACTCTACTTTGTATTCTGGTTCAGAACTGATAAGTTCTAGTAGAGGTAGTAGGGGTCTTTGTTATGAAGGAAAACCTGGATCATAGTACTGAGACAACAGAACCTTATTAAACACTAAGTGTATGTGCTTCCATATTGTTAGAAGTTAGAGTTTGTAGACAAAGGTACTAACCTTCTTTTTAATGACAAAGGGTCTGAAGCACTTGTTGTCCAACTTCTTTATTAGGTGATCTGAGGTCAGATTAGTGACTTCTAGCATAATTTTGTTACTAGGCTGGTAATCCTCAGCTACAGACCTCTTCTAATTATAGTTCTACTTTATAACCTGTACTACCTTCTCTAAAAGAGCTTGTGTGTCTTCCCTAGCCTTGTGTATCTGTTCTACAAAGTCTGTTACAGATTTAGAACTACTGTTCTAGTTCAGAACTGTCCCCTAGTACAGATGTCTCCTATGATTGAGGAAGAACAGGGACTGTCCTGTTGTAGAGTGTTGCCAATTATTGTACACAAATTCTGTTAGAGCTAACCATTCAGACTAATCCAATTACTAATGATTGATGAACATTCAGAGGTAGAGCTTAATCTCCTGATTGACTTACTCAGTTTGACCATCAGTCTACAGGTAGTATGTAGTAGAAGGGTTCCCTTAAATTCTGAGAAGTACATACAAGTCCTACATGAATTTCAACTTGAATTATAGTCTACAATTGTGAATGAGCTTCTGAGAGAGTCTGTATAACTAGAAGATATGATCCTAATAAATACACACTATACCTTTAGAAGTAAGTTCTGTTCAGGTTGGAACTGTGTAGACTTGCTTAGAGAATCAGTTAACAATCATACAGATAGTATTGTAACCCTAAGACTTGAGTAGCTCACTAATCAGGTCTACTAAGACTTCTTCCTAAGAGTAATCCAGGATTCAATACAGATGTAAGAGAGTCTGAACCCTTATCTAGTAGGCCTTAGTCTGTTAGCACATATTACAACCAGTCACATACTTTAGGATTTCCCTCTGTATTCTTAACTACTAGTAGTTCTAAGTAATAAGTTTCTGTATTTTGTGTTGGCCTAAATGTTCTACAGTCAGATTGTTGTAATAAGTTTAGACAATGTCCTCCTGTAGCTTCTGATCCTTTAAAACATACAGTCAGCCTTTCTAGTAAACCTGTCCATCCTTATCCTCCTCCTAATCCCTAGCCTACTTCTCTAACTGCTTTACTACAACCTAGTCCTGTATGTGTCTTAGAGCTTACTGTATACAGGTGACAAAGTCAACATTCTTGGATTCAAGTTGGATCTCTCAGATTGTCTTCTATGTGAAACAGGAATTGTCTAGGAGAACAAGATTTTTGTTATCATTCTCCCCTCTTTCATAACCTACTTGTCTTGAGAGTAAATTAGCTTTTGTTATTTGTGTTCTAGGTTTGTAGGTTAGTACAAAGTTATAGTTCTACAGTTCTAACATCTAGCAGGCTTGACAGTAGTTAAGCTTCTAAGGTGCTCAGAAGTACTAGAGATTAAGGTGATCACTCTAAATCTTAAACTTCTGTACAGTACTAAGGAGATATTAACACTACTCCTCTAAGGAACAGACAATTGTAAGAAGTTCCTTGTTATAGATAGAGTAGTTCTGTTCTGTTATAGAGAGGGATTCTAATTGGAATACTATTAGACACTACTTCCTATTAATAAACTAGGACAGTACTACTCTATTTACAAAGTTGGAAGAGTTAGCTTTAACTCAGAACTTGTCTACAACTGTCAGAACTACTAATACAGGCTTACTAGTAATAGCCTGCTTGAGGGACTTGAGTGCAGACTGCTACTAATCACCCTATTACTAAGGAACATCTTTGCTAGTAAGATTGTGAAGGGGCTGAGCAATAGTACTAAAGTCTTGAATAAAGTATTAGTAGTAGTTTACAAACCTAAGGAATGCTTGAACCTGTTTCAGGTTCTAAGGTTATAGCTAGTTCCAAACTACAGTTACCTTTGCTAGATTTATACAAACCTCTCCTCTACTAATTACAAAGCTTAGATAATCTACTGACTCCTGTGTAAAAGAACACTTTACTTTTTAGAGGAACAGTCTATTATCTTAGAGTCACTGTAGAACTACTTGAATCAGTCAGTAATAATACTCAACTGTCTGAGTGAAGATCAGAATGTTGTCTAGATACACACTAACATGCTTTAAGTCAATCAGATCTGTAAGAATGTGATTCATGAATGACTAGAACATTGTAAGCAAGTTAGTTAGTCTAAAGAACATTATAGTTGGTTTGTACAATCTACAATTGGTTTAGAATGTAGACTTCTATTCATCTCTGTCTTAGATCTAAATATTATTGTACCCCTACCAAACATCCAACTTAGTGAAAACCCTAGATGTATGTATCTTATTAATGAGCTCCTGAATCAGAGGGAGTAGGTACTTGTTTTTAACAGTACTCTTATTGAGACAACAATAATTCTGAACTGGACAGAGCTTCCTATCTTTCTTTTTGACAAAGAAGAAAGGGAAGGCTATAAGGGACTTTGAGGGTTGGATCCAGCTGTTCTAAAGATTTCCTAAAGGAACTCATTAAGTGCCTCCTACTTGTCTCAGTTGAGTAGGTAGACCTTACAATCCTTAGGTTAGAAACCCTTAGTCAATTCAATTGTATAGTCCTAGAGACAGTGTTCAGGAAGCTGGTTGAATTCCTCTTTACTAAAGACTTTAGGAAACTCTTAGACAAAATCCAGTAGGCTAGGTCTACATGTGTTCTAGAGTAGAGTTGTTCTAAAAGGGTTCCAGACTGGTTCTGTCTTAGACATTCTTTAGATTGACTCTGTTCTACCTTGACTAGAATATGTGTCCACATATCTATCCTAGTCAAAGAAGAACAACTGGTCACCTTTATCAGAACTGTTAGTAACATTAGAAGTGTTTGTATCTACTCAGAACAGTAGTACAAGATAGTCACAAGACTCAGGACACTGATTGAACACAAGTGTCTACTCTAACTAGTTAATAGTAGAGTTGTAAGCCTTAAGCCATTCAAATCCAATGAAGATGTCTGTCTTTCTGAGGTTAGTAACTCTGAACTTAATACTTTCCTTATGATCCTGAATAGTCATCTGTAGTTAGACAAACTCAGTAATCCAACCATTCTAGTTCATAGTTCTGTCTGTATTGTATACTAGGATCAGAAGTAGAATATGTTAAGTAGGAAGGTAGTGTTCCTACACAAAGGCCTTATTAATGTATGAACTAGTACATCTACTGTCTACCAGAACTATTGTTCAGATCTGGTAGGATTCTAAGAGGGGAGCTAAGAGGATAAGGACCTGGAGTTAGTACCTAGAACATTCTCTAATAAATTGCTACTTGTTCTAAAGAGAATGTACAGTTTGTACAGTCTTATTGTTTAAGAGAGTAAGTATATACACTAACATTTCCTTATTAACCTCTCTCTTTCAACAAGGATGGACCTATGTTCTCAGCTGTGAACTCAGTTAAGACTATCCCTACTTAATACTATAGACAAACTACTAAGTAGTAAACAGAACTGAGTAGTGTTCTGAACATTCTAAGATTTTGGAACACAGAAGTAGTAGGTTGGATTGTGTGGATTTAGACTCAGATAAAGTGTGAAGAGAAGAATCAAAAGAATCAGAAGGAATAAGAGAACTATCTACTTTTGTTTTCAACTTTTTTCTTTTTAATAAATAATTTTGTTAATCTACTTTTTCTACTTTTCTTACTTTATTTACTTCTAATCCTACAGTGTTTATTGAATCAAAAGTAACTGTTAAAAAATCCAAGTCATAGCTCTTCAGTACTACATTTACTGTTAGGCCTTTACAAAATCCTAGAGTATATAGTTAGAGTCTAGGAGTTCTGAGATGACTTCCAGATTTGTAGAAAAGGCTTCTTACTACAAATCCTGCTTGTCACTCATTATTACTCTAATAACCTGATGGATATACTGTTACTTCTTCAGGTAGTCCTTAATTTAGTGCTCTGACTTTCTACAGGCAAAGTATACTCCTTACTTTCAGGCTTCTTTAATGTTTATCAGAACAGATTGATTGTGAATTACAGGCAGATTGATCTGAGGGTTTAGAACTGTTAGAGCTAGACACATGTACAAGTGTTCTACACAGACTTGATACATCTAAGCTGTAGCTTAGTCAAAGGAAATGGTGTGTGTCTTCTACTTAGTGTAAGTGATCAGTTCTAGCATTATTCTAAGAATCTTATTAACTAGTTCTGAGTAAAGAGCTTTTTCAAGCATTCTAATAAGGACATTATTAAACCTGAGTATGAATCCTACCTTCTGAGCCAGAATATCAAACTCCTGAAAGAAGGCATTAGTAGAACGTTTGCCCTGTCACAGAGATGCAAGCTTGTTTTACATATTGTACTTCTTATTTAAATTAATAAAGGAAGTATAGAGCTACTCTATAAATTCTAAATATGACTCATTGTTCTAAAGTTGAATCAGGCTTCCAATCTAATGTCCTTCAATCCAGTTCTAGGCCCAGGTGGCTGTGTTACCTTCTTTCATGAAGGAGAGGATGAATAGGACACAATCAAGATCTGAGGATAGATTAGTCAAAGTAGTAACTATGTATAGTTCAACTTAGTACTAGAAGTTCTTAAAGTGCTACCTATTAAAGTCTGAAGGGTAGGCTATATGTACTTTCTTTCTAGAACAGGTTGCAACTTTTGGAACAATTAGAACAGGTTCTGAGAGGGCTAAGAGCATGTAGTTAGTAAAGGCCTCTTAGATAGAGGTCTGTACATATTAAGCTAGGTCTGCTTGTAACTACTAATCTGGCAGGACAGTAGGGGTGACAGTTAGTGTAGGAGGGTCCATGTTTACACTATAAAGGAATCAGTACTAAACTAAAAGGGGTAATGAATAGAAGAAGGGTGGCAAAAGTTTAAAAGGGTTTAGAAAGTTTAAAATTTAAAAATGTAAAAAGGTTAGGACAAAGAAAAGAGATTAACACAACAGTGAGTACTAATGCCTGAAACATAGGAGAGTTGTAGGGTGGTAATAGGTAGTCTTAATCTAATGTAAGTAACAGTATAGAGGGGACCTGAAGGCTCAGTAAGGGGACCCAGGCTACAACTATCCTACACAACAGAAATACAGAATGTAAACACTAGAACATAGTTGGAACTTGTAGAACAGACAGAGAGAGAGAGTGAGACAAGAGTAGAGTATATAGAGTGAGCCTAAGAGTACAGGACTATCTAGAGTAGACAAGATCAAGACTACTAGACCAGTCTGATCTTGTACACCTATATATACTAAACTACACAAGAGTACTCAGAGAGTATGAGTTACTAAGAATGATAAGCTACAAAGAATGAAAGAAAGGAAGGTTAAAGATAAAGGTACAAAGAATGAAAGGATGGACAAAGGGTAAGAGACTATAGAATGAACAAAGAATGAAAGAGTGGTTAAAGGAACAGAATAATAAAGTAAGGAGGGGTAGTAGTAAGAGTCAGTATGTATATAGTCTATAGACAGTGCCTCTGAGGGACAGAAGTCCTAAGTTCCAGTACAGAAGGGTGTAGAACCCTCAGAACTGAAGGTACAAGAGTGGAGAACTGTAACATTTTCCTTTCACTTTACACTTTCCTTTTGCTTTCTACAAATACAATTGTTTGTTTAGACTCTTGAGTGTTTCTTCTACACTCTTGTATTGATAGTTCTGATCTCTATTGTCTGTAAGTACAGTAGTATGTCTAGCTTTCATTCTGTAGCCTGTCTAAAGTGTTTCACACTTTTCTGTTACTATACTATCAAGTCCACTCTTGTTTAATGAAGGAGTTGCTTTCTCCTCTTCCTAGTACATTCTGTCAAACTTCTATATTCTCTTATTCAAATCTTTAATGTCTATTAAACTGTAGAATGGGCTAACATGTTTTATGTCTATCTCAATCACTCTGGCTCTTGTAATGTGTTTAAAGGTCTTACTTGCCTTCTAGAAATCTTGCTCCTTATTGAATCTCTATGGTTCTAATATCTGGCTCTCCTAACCTAGTCTGTTACTCTTGTTCTTTGAGTCCTGGCTACTTTCTTTACTGTTTAAAAGGGTCTTAAGTGTCTTACTACCCTCTATATTACTGTTGTTAATGTGTTTCTGTTCTAAAGTAAGTGTACTCACTAGATACTTATTTATGCTCTTATTAATACTAACTATATACACTTTATAACTCTTGTACTAGCTTGCAAATTCCTTAATACTTACTGTTAGCTCTCTATATCAACTTAGTGTTACAGTTCTCTACTCTTGTACCTTCAGTTCCAAGGGTTCTGCATCCTTCTGTACTAGAACTCAGGACTTCTGTCCCTCAGAGGTACTGTCTATAAACTATATGTGTACTAACTCTTACTACTACCCCTCCTTACTTTATCATTCTATTCCTTTGACCACCCTTTCATTCTTTGTTCATTCTATAGTCTCTTACCCTTTGTCCATCCCTTCATTCTTTATACCTTTATCTTTGACCTTCCTTTCTTTCATTCTTTGTAGCTTATCATTCTTAGTAGCTCATACTCTCTGAGTACTCTTGTGTAGTTTAGTATATATAGGCATACAGGATCAGACTAGTCCTGTAGTCTTGATCTTGTCTACTCTAGGTAGTCCTATACTCTTAGGCTTGCTCTATATACTCTACTCTTGTCTCACTCTCTCTTTCTGTCTGTTCTACAAGTTCCAACTATGTTATAGTGTTTACATTCTGTATTTCTGTTGTGTAGGATAGTTGTAGCCTGGGTCCCCTTACTGAGCCTTCAGGTCCCCTCTACACTGTCACTAACATCAGATTAAGACTACCTATTACTACCTTACAACTCTCTTACATTTTGAGCATTAGTACTCACTGTTGTGTCAATCTCTTTTCTTTATTCTAACCCTTTTACATTTTTAAATTTTAAACTTTCTAAACCCTTTTAAACTTTTACCACCCTTCTTCTATTCATTACCCCTTTTAGTTTAGTACTGATTCCTTTATAGTGTAAACATGGACCCTCCTACATCAACTGCCACCCCTACTGTCTCACTAGATTAGTAGTTACAAGCAGACTTAGCTTAATACATACAGACCTCTATCTAAGAGGCCTTTACTAACTATGTGCCCTCAGCCCTCTCAGAACCTGTTCTAATTGTTCTAGAAGTTACAACCTGTTCTAGAAAGAAAGTGTATGTAGCCTACCCTTTAGACTTTAATAAGTAGTACTTTAAGGACTTTTAGTACTAAGTTAAACTATATGTGGCTACTGTTTCAACTGATCTATCCTCAGATCTTGATTACATCCTATTTGTCCTCTCCTTCATGAAGGAAGGCAACACAGCCACCTGGGCCCAGAACTGGATTGAAGGCTATTAGATTAGAAGCCTGATCTGACTTCAGAACAATGAGTTGTATTCAGAATTCATAGGGCAGCTCTGTACTTCCTTCATTAATCTGAATAAGAAGTACAATACACAGAACAAGCTTACATCTCTGTAACAGAGCAAACATTCTACTAATGCCTTCTTTCAGGAGTTCAATATCCTGGCCTAGAAGACAGGATTTGTACTCAGGTTTAATAATGTCTTTATTAGAATGCTTGAAAAAGCTCTACACTTAGAACTAGTTAATAAGATTCTCAGAATAATGTCAGAACTGATTACTTACACTGAGTAGAAGACACACACTATTTCCTTCAACCAAGCTACAGCTCAGATACATTAAGTCTGTGTAGAACACTTACACATATGTTTAACTCTGACAGTTCTAAGCCCTTAGATTAATCCACCTGTAATTTGTAATCAATCTGTTCTAATAGACATTAGAGAAGCCTAAAAGTAAGGAGCATACTTTGCCTACAGAAAGTCAGGGCACCAAATTAGGGACTGCCTATAAAAGTAATAGTATATCTGTCAGGTTATTAGAGTAATAATGAGTGACAAGTAGGATTTGTAGTAAGAAGCCTTTTCTACAAATCCAGAAGTTACCTTAGAACTTCTAGACTCTGACTATGTACTCTAGTATTTTGTAGAGGCCTAACAGTGAATACAGTACTGAAGAGTTATGACTCAGATTTTTTAACAGTCACTTTTGATTCAATAGACACTATAGGATTAGAAGTAAATAAAGTAAGAAAAGTAGAAAAAGTAGAAAAAGTAAATTAACAAAATTATTTATTAGAAAGAAAAAGTTGGAAACAAAAGTAGATAGTTCTCCTATTTCTTCTGATTCTTTTAATTCTTCTCTTTACACTTTATCTGAGTCTAAATCTGTACAATCCAACCTGTCACTTCTGTGTTCTAAGATCTTAGAATGTTTGGAACACTATCTAGCCTTGTTTACTACTTAGTAGTTTGTCTATAGTATTAAGTAGAGATAGTCTCAGCTGAGTTCACAGCTGAGAGTATGAGTCTGTCCTTGTTGAAAGAGAGAGGTTAATAAGGAAATGTTAGTGTATATACTTACCCTCCTAGACAACAAGACTGTACAAGCTGTATGTTCCCTTCAGAACAAGTAGTAGTTCATCTAAGAATGTTCTAGACACTAGCTCTAGGTTCCTGTCCTCTTGGCTCCCTTCTTAGAATCCTCCCAGATCTGAACAACAACTCTAGTAGACAGTAAATGTACTAGTTTGTGTATTAATAAGGTCTTTGTGTAGGAACACTACCTCCCTACTTAATATGTTCCACTTCCAATCCTAGTATACAATACAGACAGAACCCTAAACTAGAATAGTCAGATTACTGAGTTTGTCCAACTACAGATGACTATTCAGGATTATAAGGAAAGCATTAAGTTCAGAGTCACTAACCTTAGAAAGACAGATGTCTTTATTAGATTCAAATGGCTCAAGGCTTACAACCCTACTATTGACTAGTTAGAGTAGACACTAGTGTTTAATTAGTGTCCCAAGTCTTACAGTTACCTTACACTACTGTTCTGAGTGGATGTAGATACTTCTAATGTTACTAACAGTTCTGATGAAGGTGACCAGTTGTTCTTCTTCAATTAGGATAGATATGTGGATACAAATTCCAGTCAAAGTAGAACAGAGTCAATCTAAAGGATGTCTGAGACAGAACCAGTCTAGAACCCTCTCAGAACAACTCTACTCTGGAACACACATAAACCCAGCCTGCCAGATTTTGTCTGAGAGTTCCCTAAAGTCTTTAGTAAAGAGGAATTTGACCAGCTTCCTAAACACTGTCTCTAGGACTATACAATTGAATTGACTAAGGGTTTCTAACCTAAGAATTGTAAGGTCTACCTACTTAACAGAGACAAGTAGGAGGCACTTGATGAGTTCCTTTGGGAAAATCTTTAGAACAGTCAGATCTGACCCTTAAAGTCTCTCATAGTCTCCCCTTTCTTTTTTGTCAAAAAGAAAGATGAGAAGCTCTACCTAGTCTAGGATTATTATTGTCTTAATGAGAGTACTATTAAAAACAAGTACCTACTCCCCCTAATTCAGGAGCTCATTAATAAGACACATACATCTAGGGTTTTCACTAAGTTAAACATTTGATAGGGATACAATAATATTCAGATCCAAGACAGAGATGAGTGGAAGGCTGTGTTCTAAACTAATTGTAGATTGTACAAACTGACTATAATGTTCTTCAGACTGACCAACTTGCCTGTAACATTCTAGTCATTCATGAATCACATCCTTACAGATCTGATTGACTCAGAGTATGTTAGTGTGTATCTAGACAACATTCTGATCTTCACTCAGACAGTTAAGTACTATTACTAACTGATCTAAGTAGTTCTACAATAGCTCTAAGATAATAAACTGTTTCTCTAAGAAGTAAAGTACTCTTTTGTACAGGAGTCAGTAGATTATCTAGGCTTTGTAATCAGTAGAGGAGAGGTCTGTATGGATCTGGCAAAGGTAACTACAGTTTAGAACTGGCTGTAACCTTAAAACCTGAAACAGGTCCAAGTGTTTCTTAGGTTTGTGAACTACTACTAACACTTTATTCAAAGCTTTAGTACCATTACCTAGCCCCTTCACAATCTCACTAGTAAAGATGTTCCTTAGTAATAGGGCAATCAGTAGTAGTCTGTGTTTGAGTCCCTTAAACAGGCCATTACTAGCAAGCCTGTATTAGCAGTTCTAATAGTTGTGAACAAGTTCTGAGTTGAAGCCAACTCTTCCAACTTTGTAAATAGAGTAGTACTGTTCTAGTTCATTGACAGAAAGTAGTATCCAATAGTGTTCTGATCAGAATCCCTCTCTGTAACAGAACAGAACTACCCTATCTATAACAAGGAACTCCTTACAATTGTCTATTCCCTAGAAGAGTAGTATTAATATCTCCTCAGTATAGTGTAGAAGTTTGAGATCTAGAGTGATCACCTTAATCTCTAGTACTTCCAGGCACCTTAGAAGCTCAACTGCTACTAGGCCTGTTAGATGTTAGAACTGTAGAACTACAACTTTGTACTAACCTACAAACCTAGAACACAAATGACAAAAGCTGATTTACTCTCAAAACAAGTAGGTCATGAAAGGGGGGAGAATGATAACAAAAATCTTGTTCTCCTAGACAATTCCTGTTTTGTGTCTAAGACAATCCAAGAGATCTGACTCAAATCCAAGAATGTTGACTTTGTCACCTACATACAGTAAGCTCTGAGACACACACAGGACTAGATTGTAGTAAAGTAACTAGAGAAGCAGGCTAGGGATTAGAAGGAGGATGAGGATAGACAGGTTTACTAGGAAGGCTGACTGTATGTTCTAAAGAATCAGAAACTGTAGGAGGACATTGTCTGAGCTTATTACAACAATCCAACTGTAGGACATCTAGACTAACACAAAACACAGGAACTCATTACTTAGAACTACTAGTAACCTAGAATGTAGAGGGAAATCCTAAAGTATGTGACTAGTTACAATATGTACTAACAGACTAAGGCCTACCAGACAAGGGTTCAGGCTCCCTTACATCTGTATTAGATTCTGAATCACTCTTGGGAAGAAGTCTTAGTAGACCTGATTAGTGAGCTACCTGAGTCTTAGAGTTACAACACTATTTGTGTGATTGTTAACCAATTCTCTAAGCAAGTCTATACAGTTCCAACCTGAACAGAACTCACTTCTGAAGGTATAGTATGTATCTATCAGGATC
>NW_006760402.1:827705-834773 GCF_000271605.1 Fomitiporia mediterranea MF3/22 | reverse complement strand
GAGTATATAGTAGATGCTAAGCTAGTGTATAGAAAGCTCAAGTTTCTTATTTACTAGAAGGGATACCTAGTTGAAGAACACACTTAGAAACCTACTAAGAATCTCACCTATACTACTAAAGTGATCTGAGACTTCTATCAACTTCATCCAGGTACTCTGTGTCAACTCTACCTTACAGATTTCCAAACCCTACCATTTTAACTTATACCTAAACTACTAACCAAGCCTAATGTTCACCAATCAGGATGATTAGTTTTAGAGGGAGGGTAATGTTACAGTTCTCTACTCTCATACCTTCAGTTCTAAGGGTTCTGCATCCTTCTGTACCAGAACTTAGGACTTCTGTCCCTTAGGGGTGCTGTCTATAAACTATATGTGTACTGACTCTTACTACTACCCCTCCTTACTTTATCATTCTATTCCTTTGACTACCCTTTCATTCTTTGTTCATTCTATAGTCTCTTACCCTTTGTCCATCCCTTTATTCTTTGTACCTTTATCTTTGACCTTCCTTTCTTTCATTCTTTATAGCTTATTATTCTTAGTAGCTTATACTCTCTGAGTACTCTTGTATAGTTTAGTATATATAAGTGTACAAGATCAGACTAGTCCTGTAGTCTTGATCTTGTCTACTCTAGGTAGTCCTATACTCTTAGGCTTGCTCTATATACTCTACTCTTGTCTCACTCTCTCTCTCTGTCTGTTCTACAAGTTCTGACTATGTTCTAGTACTTGTGTTCTGTATTTCTGTTGTATAGGATAGTTGTAGCCTGGGTCCCCTCACTGAGCCTTCAGGTCCCCTCTATACTGTTACTAACTCTTGGTGAATCCTTAAACCAAATTGCCTGTCCTCTATTGAGTGAATTCTCAAACTTGGTAGCCTGAAATTGATCAAGCAAATCCTCAAGCTTAATTGCCTGTACTTAGTGAGTTGAATCCTCAAACTCAACCTTCTGTACTTGATTGGATGAATCCTCAAATCTAATTGCCTGTTCATCCTGAACTCAACTGTCTGAATCCTTAAGAACAATTGTCTGAGTGTTTCCACTCTCTATACCTTTGTTTACTATTTCTTTGAGCCTAGTAGTGTGAATACTTGCTAGTGTCTACTCTACATTGTGTGTCTGTCTAACTATATGTACTGGTACAGTTACATACCTTAGTTCTACATTATTAGTATGTAGTAGTTCATTAGGGTGCCTCCAGCCTTGTGTAGACAAGGACTTATCACCTAGTATAGGTTTATTAGGTTGTCTCCAGTCTATGAGGAACAAGGTCTTACATTCTAGTATGTTAGTATTGATATCCAGACTTGGGTACCCTCTAGGAATTGTCTGTCAAGACTTGGCAGCCACATTGTAATCAATATCTAATAGATAATCTTGTTGTCCATTACCTGTAAACTCAATGTGTACCTGTTTGTTCCTTTTTGCCTTCACAGATGCCTGGTCCTCAACCCATCCAATTGATACAAACCTCTAGTGTATCCAGCACTAGTCTATATCAATATGTTCTAATGTGTTCTAGAAGCATTCTGTAGTGTTCTAAAGCATTGTAAACCTACTAAGGGCTAATCTAGTAAGTAGTCTCTGTTTCTACTCAAAAATTGTAACTTTACTCACTAAAAATTCCTAATAGGTACTAGACAACAAGGGAGACCTAGGGTTGATCAGACTCTTTGGTTCCTCAGCATCCAGTAAGGGGTTTTAGTGCTAGGTGGGTACAGTCAAAAATATGTAAGGAAACTTACTGTTCCTTACAAGAGAATTCTAATCACCCTTAGTTTACTCAACTACTGACTAGGATAACCTAGTACTTGAGTAAGGGGTTAGGGGAAAAGAATCCTCTTTACCTAGCAGTTGATACTGTCTTTTATAGGGGTATACACGTGTAGATACATAAGGAGAAAGTGTAACTAACTATAATGAGAATATATGTACTTGTGGGTCCTACTGTACAATAATCTAACACAATCAGTAATGTAGTAATAATAAAATACAAACTAGTAAATCAAATCCTTACATTAGTACAGACAAAGTGTAGAGAGTTCCAAGATTTCTAGCTGTCTCCTAAGATCATCACTTTGATTGCCCTAATGTCCTATCTGATTGGAAGATTGTAGTACTTTGATCTAAGCAATAATGACATAATAGTTTGCTGAGCCACTTACTGTAACACAACTTATGTTCTGAGCCTGTGATAAGTATGTGATCTGTACATCCTGTGAGGTACACAGTATGTGTAAGCCAATTCTGAGACTGTACATGTTTGTGGTTCTGTTTGTAAATGTTTGTAATGTAGAATAGTTGGGTGTTCTTAGAATACACTTCTATGAGTCACATAGATGTTCAGAATTGATTACTGTGGTTGTCTGTATGTGATGTACAGTTCTTAGTGTGATGCTAATTGTTTCAATACTCTAACTAAGTCTATAACTAGAAAAGAGACTTTATACTCTAGGAAACAGGAAGGGAAAAAGGGACTTTATACTCTTAGTAGACAGTAGACAATGTGTAAGGATTTGATTTACTAGTTTGTATTTTATTATTACTACATTACTGATTGTATCAGATCATTACATAGTAGGACCCACAAGTGTATATATTCTTATTATAGTTAGTTACACTTCCTCCTCATGTATCTACACATGTACTACCCTATAAATGACAGTATTGATTACTGAGTAAAGGGAATTCTTTTCCCCTGACCTCTTACTTGAGTACTAGGTTATTCTAGTCAGTAGTTGAGTGAACTAAGGGCAATTAGAATTCTCTTGTAAGGAACAGTGAGTTTCCTTACATATTTTTGACTGTACCCACCTAGTATTAAAACCTCTTACTAGACACTGAGAAACTAAAGGGTCTGATCAACTCTAGGTCTTCCTCATTGTCTAGTATCTCTCAGGAATTTTTAGTGAGTAAAGTTATGATTTTTGAGTAGAAACAGAGACTACTTACTAGATTGACCCCTAGTAGGTTCATAATGCTTCAGAATACTGTAGAATGCTTCTGGAACACATTAACACATATTAATATGGACTAGTACTAAATATGCTAGAGGTTTGCATCAATCAGATAGGTTGAGGACCAGGCATCTGTGACAGTAAAAAGGAACAAACAAGTGTGTATCAAGTTTACAGGCAATGAACAACAAGATTATTTATTAGATATTAATAACAATGTGGCTGCTAAGCCTTAACAGACAATTCCCAGAGGGTACCTATGTCTAGATATTAATACTAACATACTAGAATGTAAGTTCTTGTCCCTTATAGGCTGGAGGCAATCTAATAAACTTATCCTAGGTGATAAGTCCTTATCTACATAAGGCTAGAGACACTCTAATAAACTAGTACATACTAATAACATAGAACTAAGGTATATAATCGTACCAGCACATATACTTAGTCAAATGCATACTGTAGAGTAGAAACTAGTGAGTACTCACACTATTAGGCTTACAGGAATAGTAAACAAAGGTATAAAGAGTAGAAACACTTAGACAATTGGATTCAAGGATTTGTCCAATCAAGTACAGAAGGTCAAGTTTGAGGATTCAACTGACTAAGTACAGGCAATTGAGCTTGAGGATTTGCTCAATTGATTTCAGGCTACCAAGTTTGAGGATTCACTCAATAGAGGACAGGCAATTGTTCTTAAGGATTCAGACAGTCAAGTTCATAAAGAACAAGTAATCAGATTCAAGGATTCATTCAGTCAAGACTAGGCAATTTGGTTTAAGGATTCACCAAGTTGATATAGAGAGCTAACAGTAAGTATTAAGGAATTTGCAAGCTAATACAAGGAGTACATTGTGTATATAGTTAGTATTAGTAAGAGTATGGATGAGTATCTAGTGAGTACACTTACTTCAGAATGGAAACACATTAATAATAGTAATGTAGAGGGTAATGAAACACCTAAGACCCTTTTAGACAGTAAAGAAAGCAGCCAGGACTCAAAGAACAAGAGTAACAAAGGCTAGGAGAGCCAGGCATCAAAACTACAGAGATTTGATAAGGAACAAGATTTCTAGAAGGTAAGTAAGATCTTTAGACACATTATAAGAGCTAGAGCAATTAGGATAGACATAGAACATGTTAGCCCATTCTACAGTTTGATAGACATTGACAATTTGAATAAGAGAATGTACAAATTTGATAGAATGTACTAGGAAGAGGAGAAAGTAACTCCTTCATCAAACAAGAGTAGACTTGATAGTATAGTAACAGAAAAGTATAAAATGCTTCAGGCAGGCTATAGAGCAAAAGCTAGACATGCTACAGTACTAACAGACAGTAGAGATCACAACTATTGATCTAAGAGTATAGAATAAATACCCAAGAGTCCAGACAAACAATTGCATTCACAGAAAGTAAAAGGAAAGTGTAAAGTAAGAGGAATATACAAAGTACAAGGAACAGAACAAAAACCAGAACTGCTAGACATTTAATACAATTGTGAAATCGATTCAGACTATCCAAGCAAAACAGACATTGTATCAACAGAACAGTACTTTGAGGATAGCAAAAGTGAACACAAATTAGAACTACAAGGATTAGTACTTGATTCAGAGAGCAAAAATCAAGCATACATCTACAAAATCAAGTGTTTAACCTTATACATAGTAGATATTGACTACACATTATACAGGAGCAATGTACAGGAGTACTACAATGGATACAACACCCTAGCTAGGTCCAGGAATAAGAGAGAAAGTGAAATACCTGGATATATGTAGTCTTAAATAGAAACATCAAGTTTTTCAGGACATCAGAGTATCCCTCACAAAAATAAAAGGAACAAACAATCCTATAGTAATACTTTGCAATTGAAAGCAGTCCTAGGCAAGACATACACTAGTAGTATTAGTGAGAACAATATTGATTCAGAGCACAGCAAACTATACAGTTCAAAGTTACATATTGAGTATAGCAAGTATAAGAATAGCTCCAACTGTAGTTCAAGAACAAACAATGGACACAAGCATAGCAAAGTACTAAATAATGTTCAGAAAGGCAGATTTGTATCAGTAAGACTTTCATAGAGCCTAGCAAAGAATAGCTATACATACAGAGTGATACAGAGCTCTAGGAGACAGAAAAAGGGAAATCTTGACCTAGAATCAGATCTAGACAGTAATAATTTGGATTCCTCTTCATCTAATGACAATAATCAAAGTAATGCTTTATTCAGACTGTCAGACATTGATTCGAGTGATACAGAGCCTACTAAGAAGTGTAAGAAACATTTGAGAAAGAAACAGAACAAAGAACTCCTTAAATTGAAGATACAGATGTATAGTACAGAACCAATAGCTCCTACAGTATACTCAGGTGAACCAGACTTGCAGAAGTACACAAAGTTTGTTATTGAAGTCAATCAGTACATGAAACAATCAGGACTTCATCATTTCCCTAAGAGCCAAGTAGGGATAATGCTAGGTTTTTTTAAGGGAAAAGTAATGAATTTCTATTTGTAAAAGATTACAAACCATAAGTATAGATGGACACTTACTCAGTTCTTTAGAGGACTTATGGACTTTTGTTTCCCTTCTAACTTTGCTGAAATACTGTAAAAAGAGTTCAATACTTTGAAACAAGGTGATAGGAACATTCAGGATTATTTGTATGATTTAGAGATGAAAGCTACAAATCTAGGAAACATTTCTCAGCAAGAATTGACTAGACAGGCATGGTATGGATTGAATTCCAAGTACCAGAGACAATTACAATTAGATTACTTAAATCCAGACACTGTAGACTATTCAATCTTTAAAGATAGGCTTGAGAGTATTGAAAAAGCAAATGAATCCATAGGAATCAAATGGCACATAGATTCTAGACATTAATTCTATCTGTAAGAATGTAGTAATGATTCTCAGAGTGATTATTTGTATACAGACAGTTCTAATAATTCAGGAAACAATCAAGACACTCTACAGGATAGTAAAAGTGATGATTCTAATTACAGTGACTCTAGTCAGGATACTATACATACAAGCAGCACAAATGCCAAAGGAAAGGATAAACAATAGTATCAAGCATTAAGAAATGAGGACCAGTACTATCAAAAGTGAGGAAACTATCAGAGAACATATGATACAGGTTTCAAGCATCATTCTCAATCGAAATTGGATGAAATGAGAGTGAAAGGACTATGTTTCATTTACAAACAAGATGACCACTTAGCCAGGAATTGTCCTACTTGTAATATGATCATATTGAACAATGTGTAGAATGATTGTTTATCATCTAGTAATGTTAGTATTAGTTATACTACTTTAGATAAGTTAGTAGACAACTTGGACAGTAAGAACTACATAGAATTAGAGTTGATTACAGACTATGACACAGACTCAGACATATCTAGTAGCAATATACATGTTTTATCAATTTGGATACTTTGTGAAAGTACTACTAAGGATTCAGTAACAGAACTAGAGTGTTCTGTAACAGAACACAAGTTCAGGCATGCAAACTATACATTTGAAAGGGCAAATTCAATATATTTGAGACCCTATGAGACTATAGTACTTAGGCATCATACTACAAGCATTCAGTACAGGAATAAACATTGTAGGAAGTCTAAACATTAAGATAGACAATTGTATAAAGTATATAATAACATTTTACACTTGAGAGTAAAGGCATACAGTATGGAAACAATTTTGTATCCTTACAGATATGTATGGCACATGGAAAGGACTAGGAAACACACATACAACTATTGTTTCAAGGAATCTAAGATGCTACAGGTGTAAGGTAACACATATATAAACACTTTAGAGACACTACTACTAATTCTTAGAGCCACAAATTGAAACAATGCTCTTAAGAAATACAGGATGTTTACAGACAACAAGAATGTATACTAGGACATTAGGAAAGGACCTGAGAATGTTAGAAGATCAGAATACAACCAGCCAGATAGTATTATGGTTTACAAGGCAATGTAAATAGTAAACTGTGTAAGTAGGACAATCTATCAAGTATTACTAGACTATAAAATACAACTACTCTTGGATACTAAGAAAAATTTCAATCCAAACAATTCACACAGGTATTCT
>NW_006760402.1:818844-827221 GCF_000271605.1 Fomitiporia mediterranea MF3/22 | reverse complement strand
CATTAAGATAGACAATTGTATAAAGTATATAATAACATTTTACACTTGAGAGTAAAGGCATACAGTATGGAAACAATTTTGTATCCTTACAGATATGTATGGCACATGGAAAGGACTAGGAAACACACATACAACTATTGTTTCAAGGAATCTAAGATGCTACAGGTGTAAGGTAACACATATATAAACACTTTAGAGACACTACTACTAATTCTTAGAGCCACAAATTGAAACAATGCTCTTAAGAAATACAGGATGTTTACAGACAACAAGAATGTATACTAGGACATTAGGAAAGGACCTGAGAATGTTAGAAGATCAGAATACAACCAGCCAGATAGTATTATGGTTTACAAGGCAATGTAAATAGTAAACTGTGTAAGTAGGACAATCTATCAAGTATTACTAGACTATAAAATACAACTACTCTTGGATACTAAGAAAAATTTCAATCCAAACAATTCACACAGGTATTCTATTAAGTTAGAAGACTATGTAACACATTAAAAGACAGACATCAGTACATTGAGCAAGAAAAAGTACATATACATTAGGAATACAATAATACTGCTTCAGAATAAGTATTAGACATAGAGATACATTAACAGTGATAGAAAGACACAGATATATGTATACACAGTTGATTCTAATCAGTACAGGAAGGTATTCAAAAGTAAAGAACTGCTTCAGACATTTTCGGAACTAGTAGAATGTTCAGACATTCAGGTATATTGATTCTACAACATTAGAACAGACATTTCCAGCTTCAGGATTGAAGATACAGTCTATAATGACTATGATTGAAGTAATTCACATATAACATTGTTCTATAAGGTACAATTGGATGTTATGCTACGAAACTATTCAGTTCATGATGAAGAATTGTTTAGAAATGTCAGAACTGGCTTGGAATACAAGAATATATTGTACAGAACACAGTTTCAGGAGAACATAAGGTATTACATTATGAAATACACTTTCAGACAGTCAGGATTCATTAGAATAGACTCAGGATACTTTATTAAACATAGTATGAGTATTACAGACATGTAAACAGATGTACTAGTATGTATATACTCAGGATACATAGTAAGAATCAAGGTATTCAAGCTACAGGATTGACAATTACAACCTACAGGATGTAGAACTGTTACAATCTATGTACTACAAGGATAGTAAGACACTACTGAGATCAGGAACAATCATGTATTGTATGGAACAAAGTACAGAAGTTCAGAGGGTGACTTCAAGCCAGAGAACAGGTTTGGAACCCAGACAATCTACTCAATCTGCTCAATCCACTCAAACAGATTATTACACTGTTTTAAGGGAAAGCAAAGGTAATACACATACAGTCAGCAAACATCAGAGTGATAGCAAATTAGGAATGATTGATCAGACTATTTGAGCATTCAGGAATGATACTTTGATGCTACAGAAGGAAATAGAGTATTAGGAAGCTTTAGGACACTTATTGAACAATGATACAGTTTAATCTACTCTAGGAATGAGTAGTTACAATTGGTTCAAAGTCTGAAATCATGCAGAAGACCTCTCCAGACACTCTAGAAAGGTTTCAGGACTATACTAAACATCTTACACTGAAAATGAAGTTATATTTTGACAAGAGGGCAAGAGGCACACACATTGTATTACATACACACTCTTTAAGCATACAATCATGTTTGAACATACAATTTTCTTACTTGGATTGTTACAAAACGATTTTGTAAAGGACTTTGTAGCACCAGACAGTATTAGTACTATAGGACACAGGACACACAATAGGTACATAAGGAATGAAGACTTTAGAACAAGGATAAGTACACAGAGAGACAGGAAGTCAGTGTTAGAATACATTAGTCTACACATGGATTTGCTAAATGAACAGAGAATTGGCAGCATACACTCAGTACTTTAGGCAGTACTACTGTGTATACAGACAGGGCTTTTTATTAAGACATACATGGAACAACACAGTATACAGACAGTTACAGTACTCAGGAAAGTAGAGAATGCTACTTAGACACATTGTGATAGAACATCACACTATGAGACATTGAAAGTATACTTGGACAATTCAGGAATCAAATCAATTGACTTATGAAGACACAAGGAAACAGTATGAGAACACAGTAGGACATTCATTGTACACAGAGATACTATGTATATACACACATATCTAGTAATATTAGGCTCATACATTATGATCTTATTGAATTTGAGACAATATTTTCATTCAAGGACAAATATTACACCCTACATTACACTCTGCAATTAGTATTTGGACATCAGGCTCAACAGGATATCCAGTTTTGTGTCACAGTTAGTTATTACATGCAAAAGAGTACACATTTGGAGATATTCTACCAATACAAGCACAAGGCACTACATTTGCAGGAACTAGTCTATCAGAAAAGTCAAGGACATAGTAGAGGAATTTTGGAATACATCTCTACTACCTATTATTGTATGACTATTCTACAGAAGTAGAGAAACGTGCAAGGTCAGCTAGAAGCTGTAACACTAATACATTCTATTAAGGAAGAAGGCTATAGCTTTATTGATCAGGGATTTACCTCTACACTTTCTAAAGATGTAGGAGAAGAGAATATTTGCAATTACTATACTGTCAGAATTTCCACTTCTGTACACATTGATCTACACTGTGTGTCTTAGAATACTTAAGAGCTAAAACACCTTATCTCCCTAGGAATTTCACTAATTCTCTTTGAAAAGTGTTGTATTAATAGTGACAATCAAGAGGCAACTTTTCTACTAATTAACTATACAGTAATATAGACTATGTTTAATTCTATTAATGTTTTATCTAGTTTCACATAGTTTGGAACCATGCTACTCACTGTCTGGAACACTACTACTGTCTTAATACTTACTGGATTGACTTTGGATCAGTTCAGAGAGGCAGTACTATATTATGAGGATGTTTCCTATATGTATAGGCAAGGTATTTTATTATTTACTTGTTACTAACTGTTACTTTTAAGTAAGTTCTCTACCTTTTCTACTGATTTTTAGCATTTAGGACTAAATGCTAGAGGGCAAGTGTAAGGATTTGATTTACTAGTTTGTATTTTATTATTACTATATTACTGATTGTATCAGATCATTACACAGTAGGACCCACAAGCACATATATTCTCATTGTAGTTAGTTACACTTCCTCCTTATGTATCTACATGTGTACTACCCTATAAAAGACAGTATTGATTGCTAGGTAAAGGGAATTCTTTTCCCCTGACCCCTCACTTAAGTACTAGGTTATCCTAGTCAGTAGTTGAGTGAACTAAGAGCAATTAGAATTCTCTTGTGAGGAACAGTGAGTTTCCTTACAAGGAGCAAGTACAAAGATAAGATCTAATTAATCTACAAATAGCCCTTTTATATTTATCTAAAGTTATGTGTGTAACCTTAGAGGTTACATACATAACCTAAAGAAAGAAATAAAATTAAGAAGATCTGATAGTAACTAAAATCAGAACTCTTTAATATACTTAAGGGACAAAGGTTCTAAGTTCTGTTAGAATTAAGAGTTCTAAGAATACAAAGTGTTAAATTATAATATAAAGTTGTATTAACTGAGTTTAGAACTGTAAAGAGTACATTATTATTAATATATATGTTAGTCTAGAATAATAGAGGAGAGACAACAGGTAAGAGCTTAATATTAGAAAATAGAGTGTTGACTTGTTTAGTTTATAGTAGCTCAACTATTAGAGGAGTGTAGATGTGAGAATTAGTAGGTTTTTGTTAACAAGTTTGTTAACAATGTGTGTAAGTGACTTAACTAAAGGCTTTAAAAAGGTCTTACTATTACTATCTTTAACAATTAAATAGAGTAATTTTAAAGAATATAATAGTTTAGTTATAACTTGTTATAAAGGTAGAGAACTTAAAATTCCTACAAGTAAACATAGTAGTTAATAGAAAAAGGGCTAATCTAGTATACTAGATTAGACCAAGTTAAATTTGGGTCAGGTTATAAGTCAGCCTTCTTTCAGATTTTCCTAACCTAGTTTGATTTAGTTTGACCTTAACCTAACCTCTAACTTATATATAAGTAATATTATTAAAATTTACTTACTTATAAATATTTTAACTATATTCTAATTCTAATTAATCTTTTTATATATACTATCTGATTAGCTTTTATTCTCTTACATAATCTTTCTTTACTATTTAGTTGTTACTGTTTTAAATATGTATATTTTAACTTACTTACAAATACAATTTACTATATATATATATTGAAACAATTAGTATCACACTAAGAACTGTACATTATATGTAGACAATCACAGTAATCAATTCCAAACATCCATGTGGCTCATAGAAGTGTCTCTCAAGAACACTCAACTATTCTACATTGTAAACATTTACAACTGGAACTACAAACTTGTACAGTCTCAGAATGGACTTACACAAGCTGCTCACTTTATAGGATGTATAGATTACATACATATTACAGGCTCAGAACACAAGTTGTATTACAGTAGGTAGCTCAGCAAACCATTATATTATTATTGCTCAGATTAAAGTACTACAATCTTCCAATTAGATAGAACATTAGAGCAATCAAAGTGATGATCTCAGGAGATAGCCAGAATCTCAGAATTCTCTACACTTTGTCTGCACTAATCAGATAGTAATAGTATGTAAACCTTCTACTTCTTTCAATTTAAATCTTGCCTTTCCTTTTGTGTAACATTCCTTGTGGCCAGAATGTAGACTACTTAAATTTCTTTATACAATTTTCACCCTATTTTGTTCTAACCTCTGGCAAAAGGTTCTCTTATTTGTTCATGTATTTTTTGTTATTTTTCTTTTGTTCAACCCTAACATTTCCCTGTTAGTACTATACTTTTCCAGAACTCAGAAAATTATAAATATAGCTACTTATATACTAGTTATAGAGAGGAATTCAGATAGTTCACCCATTGATTTAGCTCTTGTCTTTTGTCTCAAAGTCCTCTAGTATGAGGTATAGTCTTAGTCTTAGTTGTTTCTGTATTACTCTGTTTGTTGTACACTTTGTAAGTACACATTCTGTTATTCATGTCTCCCTTCTAAGGTTGTACCTGTGTTAGAAGAACCTGTATCTGTTCAGAAGTACTCTAGTCTCAAAGGACTTATAGTTTAGCTCCTCTTAAACTTATTGAATCACCTGTGTTCATCTCTAGACACTTTATAAGAGTTTTATCTAGAGCCTACTGTAAGGGGGGTTTCTATAGTTAAACAACACAAGTTCTAACAGTTCTTAGTATCCTGAACAGGTTTCTCAGACACTAGCCTGTAGCCTCAGGCTAACACAGTCACAGTTAGTACTAGTACCTGTACTGAGTAGAACATACAGATCTGCTAGAATCCAATTGTACTGTAAAGCTTCTAATAGTCTAACTACTAGAAGTACAGAATCCAATATTATAAAGACCTTAGGAACACTATTAGAACAGTAGAGCACACAAGTCAGTAATAAATAGGAGGAAGAAGAAGACCTTATAGTATTGTTACTCAATCCTCAAGTAATCAGTCTCTGAATTTGTAACAAACTACTGTATTTCATGTCCTCAGAATTGTATACAAGTTTGCTAGTAACACTGTAACATTCCCAAACTGTGTTAACATTACAACCAACTGTAACTAGAATACTACATTACAGAAGAGCACAGTCATCTTTACAGGAAACAGAGACAGTCTAATACTTAGTATTATTACTCTTACTAGCAACTAGTTTATTGTTAATAACACAGCTCTAATTACAGTAATAACAACTTGTAAGTAATGTACAACTACTTTAGCAACTTCAAGTAAACACACAAATTCTATTACAACCTATAAGATATACTCACTTTACTAGTCCTAATCCTTAGGAATAGTAACAGAATAGAGTATAGAGGGTAAGACTTGTAGACTTGTAGAGTGAGAGAGTAGAGGAGTCCTACTTTAGTCAAGCTGTAAGATATACTCACTTTACTAATCCTAATCCTTAGGAATAGTAACAGAATAGAGTATAGAGGGTAAGACTTGTAAACTTGTAGAGTAAGAGGGTAGAGGAGTCCTACTTTAGTCAAGCTACAAGTGTAGCCTAGTAGGTTAGTAGTAGAGTACTTCCAAGTACTAGGTAACTTAAGTTGATAAAACTATCTTTTGAGAGCCAAACTGGCCTCCTTATATACCTTTTACTAGAGTAATATTACTCTAGTAATTTTAGTAACTCCCTTCACTGTTGTTCCTATAAAGTAGAGTTAGCTAATCCTTTAGACTGTATACTACACTGGTTTGTGTCTTCTATTAATCTGCTAATACTAGTTTGTGTCTTCTTGTATCCTAGATTAATCTTCTAATGACTCCTTTACTAGATTGTTATGTCTTCTATACTTCCTCTCATACTTCTAATGACTCCTAATAAGTCCTCCTGACTAGTTATACTGTGTAAGCTGTATAATACTTTTCCCATAAAGTAGAGCTCTCTATTGTTCTTATAACTCTGTCTGACTCAACCTATACTTCCTGTACACTAGTTTGTAATACACTTTCTTATAAGGTAGAGTATTATGACTTCTAATGACTCCTTATGACTTCTATAATATAAAAGGCTATACTTGTGTACTGCCCCTAGAACTTACAACCAAAGTTCTAGATCTTTCCCTAAGTCTTCTTTAATAGACTTAGTTTAGAAGACAATTATCCTTATTAACTTCTAGTCTTATCTTTGTACTTCTGTATTCAATCATAGAACTTACAACTAAAGTTCTAGATTGTCTCATGTATTCCTTATGTTGTCCTCACATAGTCCTCATGTTTATGACTTTATTACTTTCCTATCTGTATGAGTAAAGTGTATAAAGGAGACTACTTTCCTATAGTCTCTCCTTAGAGCTCTTAGTTCCCTTTCCTTTACACTAGTACTAGTCCTCCTCAAGTATAGAGCTTCAGAGTATTAGCTCTAACTCTTTACTAGCTTTGATGGTCCTTTGTCTTTGTACAAAGAGTTCCTAACTAGCTATGTAGTTTCTCCTCAAGTAAGTATAATATTTTCCTTTTATCTCTTCAGGTTTTCTCCTAGTCTTTTCCTTTATACTTCTTACTCTTAACACTATACTCTTTCCAGATCCTCTCTCCATACAAGTATTCTAAATGACTTGTCTTTGGTTGAGGTTATCAAGTAATACTGTGCTAGAGTATGTGTTTAACCTTAGAGAGATAAAGACCTTGTCTACAGGTTTTGTTACCTTTTCCTAACTGACTTAGTACTTACTCCTTCCTGTCCCCTCTCTCTACTAATAGATTGATCACTTATTAGTAATGATTAGAGGTTAATAATGCTGAGCTAGAGTTCTTACTAAGCAGGACAACAAAGGTAGCCTAGTTGATCTGGCCAATCTCTAGACTTGTGACTAATAGAGTTTTGTATATAAACTACTTAGTTCCAAGTCTTGAGTTAAGCTTTTCCAAACTTAGTTACTATATTTTACAATTCCTAACATCTAGTCCCTCCTAAGTAATACTTTCTTGAACAGTATTACTACTATTGTAAAGTACTTGCTTTATAATTAATTAGGCTGGGATTTAATTTTGGGTAGGATTTGTGTCCTTCCCTCTCTTTCTGTTTCCTTTGTTTTGTGTGTCCTATACTAGTATCTTTTCCTTTAGATACTTTACCTTTATAGTCTGCCTCTTTTGTATTCTTTATTAAAGTGAATATAAATGTCTTTTCCTTTCATTTTAGCTAATTTTTATAGCCTACTTTCATGGCTGAAAAGTGAGAGCTACACTTGTGAGTATAGTTTTCCTTTTAACAGTTGTAACTAGTTAACTTATTAAAAGGGCTTCTACCTTTACCTTAGTTGCTATAATTCTGCTTTTAGTGTTAGTCTGTAATATGGACTGATGTGTCCTCTGTCTCTCAGTTCTTTACTAGCTAGCTCTAGCTTAACTAGTATTTAGACTCTCTAACTGAAATAGTACACTCTAAAGACCAAATTTAACTGGTGAGAAGTCATTCCCTCTTGTTTGTGGTTTCCAGTTTAGTTACCCCCTTTAGTTTTACTTTTATTCAGAAGGTGTGTATGGAGCACCTTATTATATGTCCTTGTGAATGTAGAGGAGACATATAATATACTAATACCCTTTTTATCCTTGTATTAGGAGTAATTTTCTGATTTACTCAAATCATGTTGTTATAACAATCTAGTACTTCAGATTTGTTATAAGAATAGTTTAATGTCTTGTTCAGGACATTACTTGCTCAGTTAAGAGCTACCAAACTACAATTTTCCCTATTGTAGGAATAGTTTAATGTCTTATTCAGGACCTACATACTATAACAATCTCTTTTCCCTTAGATTTATTATAG
>NW_006760402.1:811941-818060 GCF_000271605.1 Fomitiporia mediterranea MF3/22 | reverse complement strand
TCTATTTTACTCTATCCAGAGTCTGTTATCTCCTCCTATAGAAGTGACTCCCCTTTTGATAGTTTCTCTCAAGAAGTTCTTGTCTTCCTCACTTTTTGCTTTCAGAAAGTAACTACTCATAATTATTTCCTATATTCTTCTGACCTATGGTTTGTTGACTGCTTCTACTTCTTCATACTTTATTATGTACTTTTGTCTTATTTCTTCAATAAGAGCTCTTAGTATCCTATCTGGATTCATAATATTGTTTATATCTTCTTGAGTAAATTGTGGTTGTATCTGCTGTTGTCTTTCAAGTTGTTGTATAATAGAATCTTCCAATATAGTATTGTGTTCCTTCATTTTACTATACTCTTCCTCACAATTAGTGTGTTCCTCTTCTAATTGTAATGTTTTTATATAGTATGTACTATTGTCTTCTTCAGATTCTTCTGTGTCTCAAGTATTGTTTCTCTTTTTCTGAGGTTGCCATCTCTTGTAATTACTAGTTTGTCTCCTTTTTGTTATTAGAGGTTGGTTTTCTATAGTAGGTTTGTTGTTCAGCTGAAGTTTTTCCAACCCTTCCCTAATTTCTTTTGTACTTGAATCTGAAGCTAGAATACTAAAGTATTCTGAAGACTCTGATTTCCTTTTCATCCAGTCTTTCCACATTTGCTCTTCTTGTAGGATTATGTCTCCTGTATCCTGTTCTTTAACTAGTATTCTTTTACTTATTAGTAAACCATACTCTAGTCTTTTTGTTAACCAGTTTTCTAGATGTGGTAGCTTTACTACTGTTGGATGATTTATATGGAATTCCCTGATTAACTTTGCTGAATTAGTTAATCCTTTTCCAAATGGTTCCCAAGTATTGTCTATGTCTGGATAGTCTAACCATTTGATCAAATATTAATATTTGTTCCTCCTCTTCCTACTATCTAGTATGTTTTCTACTGTGTATTCCCATTCCTTATTTATTAACTCTGAGTCTGGGTTAGTATACACTTGTCTTCCTGGATATTCCTTTTCTCTGTAAGGTATTAACAATCCTGAGTAGAAAACTGGATGAATATTCATCCCTTCTAGTAGTTTTAATTTGTAATTTACTACCCCTATTTGTTTTTCTATTTCAAATGGTTCTATGTACCTATTTGCCAACTTTTTAGTTGGTACTACTAGATTTAAGTTTTTACTATCTAGTAAAACTAAATCTCCTTCCTTTAATTCTGGAAGATTTCCTCTGTGTTTGTTAGTATACTTTTTCATTTGTTCTTGTAATTTCTCTATTGCTTTCTTAGCATTTGCTTGTACTATTTTCATCTCCTCTAGGTATTTGTCTGCTTCTTCCACATTTGACTTTCTATAGTTAAAAGTCATGTTAGGATGCCTTCCATATATCAGGTAAAAGGGTGTATGTTTAGTAGCAGAATGTTACTTATTGTTATAGGCAAACTCTACTGTTAGGATAAACTCTTCCCAATCTTCTTGTCTATAGTTAACATAACACCTTAGATACTGTTCTAATTCCTGATTTACTGTAATGATTGCACTCTTGTACTGAGTGCACACAAGCATGCTCCTTACTATGAAGGTGTTGTAGGTGCTTGTAGGTGTTTTTTTCGTTATTAGTTAGCCTACTTGTATCTACTACACATGTAACTGCATATAAAGAGTCTTCAGGCTAAGGGTTAGGGGATTCTTTTCCCCTTCTTGACACTCGATTACTGATTACCCTAGTCAGTGTATTGAGTGTGCTGGTAAAGAAGAGAATCTTCCTTATGTAAGGCTATTCTACATATCCTTACATATTTTTGACTGTATAAATCAATCCCTATCAATCCTGCTGGGTTGTGAGTGTTGTCTAGGGTCTGATCAACCCTTGGCATTGTCTTATTGCCTGGTGTGAAGAGCAAGTGAGTTTTGAAAGAGATTTGTAGAGAGAGACAGTGACTACTTACTGGTTGGCCCCTAGTGAGCAAAAATGATCTGGAGCATAGCAAAACACTTCCTGATTGCAACAAAAACCCTTATCAATACAGTTCAATGTTCTAGACATTGTGAGGACCTTCCCAAGGACGACGTTGAAGATGCTGAGCACACATATCCAGGTTTAGAGAACATAGTGAGTAGTGCTAACACAAATGCTAGACATTTAAACTACCTAGGCACTACTTCCTACCTTAAGACAGTGATTTCAATACTGAAAGGCAACCTCATTATTCTAGTAAGCTCATATTTGTCTAACAAAGTCCTTACCATTGTCCCAAAGTACAAGTCCTTGTCCCTTATAGGCTTAAGGCAAAACCAATCACAATCCAGTGATAAGTCCATGTCTATTACAGGCTGGTGGCACACTGATGATCTACCAGGATGTAAGACATTGTCTCTTAGAGGCTGGATACAACCTGAAGACCAATTACTACTGAAATACTATAGTTACATTTGCATAGTAGTACATAGAACAGAGACTGAGCGAATGAGTGTGTATATAGGTAGTGCAAAGGGTGAAATGCATGCAAACCACACCTAGGATGAGACCAGTGTTAAGCTTTTTGCTAGCAAAGTCTCAGGAAAGAACCATCAGATTGTAGTTGAGGAATTGAGTAATCATGCAAGTGAACAATTAGTATGTACAAGAGACAAGAAAGACACAAGCAAGCTTGCATACCAGGACAAAAAGGATCCATTGGTATTGACTGACAAGAGCAAGTATGTTGCTAGAGAGCATCTAACTGTGATTTTAGAATGGCACCCTAGTCCAAAAGAACCCCTTATATTGCCAGGAGGTAAGACCTCAATCACAGAAGATTGGAGGCATCCTGAAGACCTGATCATGAGATATAAGACCTTACCTATCAGAGGCAGAAGGCTTTCGACTTTACTTAGTATACAAGAAAGACAGGTAATGAGTACTGCAAAAGCACATATAGTTAGACAGAAGCACATCATAGGAAGTCCACTCATCATAAGAATAGCTAGCATTAGTACTCAGAGGACTAGCATTAAGGATTCGAGCAGTTGAGTACAGGCAATTGACATTGATGGTTTAGTCAGTCAAGTTCACAGTAAACAAATATATTTAGCTAGCAGCAGCACTCAAGCAATTACTATTAAGCTTTTTAGCAATTGAGTTCACAGAGAATAGGTAATTGGCTTCAAGGATTCAGTCAATTGATTAATAGAGGCAAACACTAAGAAATCAGTTTGCCAACAAGGATTCAGGCATTGTGACATTACCCTGCATCAAGAGGATTCATTCTAGCAGGTGAAGAGAACGTTCAAAGGTACAAATAGACTAGATACATCAATATATACTAGTAAACTAGTTAGTCCCTTCCATTGTGAGATAGACATCAATGACTTGAACAAGAAAACACATAAATTTGATGGAATGTATTAGGAGAAGGAGAAGGAGAAGGAAACTCCTACAACAAACAAAGGCAAAGCCTATTAGAACATACTAAAGAAACACAGAACATTACAGGAAAGCAAAGGAAATGATGCCAAACATTCAGCAACATGCTTAGACAAGAAGCTTGCTACAGGAAATCAGTATTTGCTAACAGAATTACAAAGTAAACCTGAAGAACAGCTCAGAAATTTGACTAGAAAGAAAGATCCAGGTAAGAATTCCTCAAATCATAGGAAGAAAGTGAAAGTGAACAAGCACAGAGCTTTAGACACTAGGAATAATGATCAGACAGTATTGAGAGATCACAGTAAGATTGAATCTGTGGTACAGAGAGCCAAATTCAAAGAGATTGAATTTATTCAAGCATTAGAACATTGGGCAATGACCCTCAGAATTGAGAGTTGCATTAAGACTCCCTAGGCTGTCAACGAAATACCACTTTGTTTCCTACAAAATACACATAGCTCAAAGGCAGAAAAGGTAGAGAAGGACTTACCTTACACTATTGGTAAAGGTACAGACGTTAAGAAAGTGCTACAGGTACAGAAGCATACATATAGTCACCTCATTTTGGCAGAACAAGGATTTATGTACACTTGGATTGTGAGAAGTAATATAAATTCAGATACACCACCTATGAATGTTAAACCAGTTTGTATGAATGCTCTACATGATGGACATTATGATTCAGAAAGTAAGAAAGAGAGCAAAAACAGAACAGGCAGAAATTGTCACAGTACAGTAACTCTTATCAGGCACAGTAAGTATAAGAATAGATTCAAGTGCAGAAATACAACCACACAAGATACAGGCAAACTACATAGTGCAACTATATTACATACAACTATATTCACACATGGAAAGACTTCAGGTAACATTACAAGGAAAAGGTACATAGATTGAGCAATATTGAGTACAGAAACTGTAAACTATTGGATCATGTATCTAGAAACAGACCAGAACTACCTATCAGACTTGTTTTACTCAGCAAACTTGTTGAAATCAAGTACGAAAGTCAGTAACAATCAAGGAAACATTAGAGATATGGTATTAGAAGCCACAGAGGCTTATACAAGTGAAACTACAGGTACTAAGAGGCTCAAGTGTTCTAAGAGCAGGAAAGGAAACAGAGAATTCCTTAAAGCAGACATACAGATGTAATGCACAATGTACATTGTTTCCACAAAAGATCTCAGAGAAACCAGTCTTTGGAAATACAGTGAATACATTTCAGAAGTTGGTCAATATGTGAAACAAACGGTTTTACAATGCATTTCTCAAGTGTGAGAAAGAATGGTATACAGTTTCAGTAAAGAAAGTGCTATGGACCATTATCTACAGAGAAACAGTATGAATGATGCTAGGCAGACACCTTCACTATCTTTGAACAGATTAGATAATGATTATTTCATCAGCAAGATATCAGGAACAGTACCAGAAGAGTTCTACATGTAGAGAGGACCTAGAGGCATACAAGAACACAAATGCTATCTAGAGGAGTAAGATACACTCTCAAGACATGTTTCTACAAGGGAAATGACCAGTCAGGCATGGAATAGACTACATTCCAAGTACAAACAACATTCACTATTGCTTTATTAGAATCTGCACACAGTTTCAGGCAGAAATTTCATTGTTAGGCTCAAAAATACTGAGAAAACAAGTGAAGAACTTGAAATTTCAAGATATGCAAATACCAGACATATATTTTACTCTAAGTACTATAGAGAAGACCTTCAGGAAGACCTACAGTAAAGAAATGCACATAGAAACTATAGGAATAGGTATAAGATTTGATCTAAGAACAAAAAGAATAGTTATAGTAACTATAATCATATCAGACAGTGTATACAGTCTTACAGCATAAGACTCAGAGTGAGCAGCAAACTAGAAGACTTCAAATTGAATTGTACAGACTACAATGGGCATACACATGACAAGAATACAAGAATTGGTCTCACAGGCATTCAAAGGCACTGTAAGGATAGGTATACTAGCCTTATGTGAAGATTCTCTCTTTACTAGCACACTCAACTACTGACTGGGATAACCTAGTAATCGAGCACCAAGAAGGAGAAAGAATCCCCTAACCCTTAGCTCGAAAACCCTTTATATATGTGTATACATGTGTAGTAGGATACAGGGTAGTCTAGTGAACAAAAAGGAAAACACCCACAAGCACCTACAACACATGTTGCACAAATGTGCAGGTAGCACAATTGTTACACTTGCCCTCCAGCATTTAATCCTAAATGCTAAGGGAGTTAGTACCAGAATAAACGAAATAACAACACAAAAACAAAAGAAAACATTAGTAACTTACTATGAAGTTCAGTACTGCTACACTAGGATGTTCTCTACAGCCATGGATATGTCTTTGATCAGTCCCATAGTGGACTGAACGTGCTCCTGTCCAGCTTGGACATGTTCTGTAGTGGAACTGGTGGAACTTGCAGTGGATTGGTCAGCATGGCTGTCAGATTGAGTAGAAAGCAGCAGATTCAGTAGTAGAGTAATGCCTTGAGTGTCAAATGAGCTCAGAGCACTCATATCAGTACTGAAGTAAGATTGGTGGATGTTGAGAGCAATTGTGAATCAATCCAGGGACGTTTACAGTTGTGTGAGTAGAATATAGTGGTTCCATTGTTGATTTGCTCAGCTCTACACTTCACACCTAAGTAAAATAGTAAGGTATATGTACTTGTAATAATATAATGCAGAATATATG
>NW_006760402.1:799044-807593 GCF_000271605.1 Fomitiporia mediterranea MF3/22 | reverse complement strand
CTCTATCAGAAATATTGCCTAGATTGATTGCTTTCATTTCTAGATTGTACAAATATTCCTGTATGACTCTGTGTCCTTGTTTCATCATATTAAACTCTTTCCTAAGTATTTCTGCAAAGTTAGATGGGAAACAAAAGTCCATTAGACCTTTAAAGAATTGTAATAAGGTCCATTAAGATTTGTTCATACCTATTTTCTGTAGATAGAAGTCTATAGCTTGTCCTTTAATGAAATTAGGTAGTACTCCCACTTGTTCTTTAGGGAAATAATGTAAACCTGATTGCTTCATATACTGATTGACTTCCATGACAAACTTGGTGTATCTTTGAAGGTTAGGTTCACCTGAATAAACTGTAGGAACGATAGGTTTTGTGCTCTGCATCTGTATCTTCAATTTCAGAAGTTCCTTGTTCCATTTCCTCTTAGCAAGCTTTTTACACTTCTTAGTACCTTCAGAGTCGCTTGAATCAATGTCTGTAGGTTTGAATAATGCATCACTATCATTGCTATTGTCAGAACTTGAGTATCTGCTCGAATCCAAAGAATCCAAAGAGCTATTGCCTGGATCTAGGTCAGGATCCTGCCTTTTTACAATTTCTACTCTCTGTATTGCACAATTCACATAACTCTTTCTTGCAAGGTTGTCTGAGGGTCTTACTGATGCGAATCTATTTGTCTGCAGTGTATTCGTGCTTTGTGGCTCAGCAGTATCTTGTGTGGTTCTTTTTCTGTGGCCTTTACTATTCCTATCTGTACTGTGCTTGATAGGGGGTACAGAACTGTGGTGGAAATTCTTTTCCTTGCTCTCTTTGCCTTTTGCAGTTTCTGATTCGTCTTCACTGTCATCAGAGGCATCCAGAACCATAAGTTTCATGTCTAGGTTTGGTCTGTTCATTTTAATATTGTGTTTCACACTGGGTGTATGTGTTGATCCTTAAACATTAGTATGATGGTGCATATATGTAGGTATTTTATTCTGCAATGTGTCTCCTTGCCCTGCTAGGGTGTTGTATCCATAGTATGTGTCCTTGCCTTGATTTCCTATCTTGGGGTGATACGTTTCTTGCTTGAAACGAACTGGTAATTCCTGAGGAGTTCTGGGAGCCTTGCTGTAGCCTTCATTTCTGAAATTCTATTGTCCTGATTCTGCATTTTGTCTGTACTCTATCTCCTGAAAATACATTCTTTGTACATTGGAATCTGCTTTGCTGAAACTGTCTAGTTCTACCTGACTGTAATTACAAATGTCTGGAGCTTTTCCTTTATTTGCTCTTACACTTTTCTTATTGCTAGGTACAGGTTTACCTGGATCTTTCTTCCAAGGACATGTGCTTTCAAACTGTGGAGTATCTTCTGATTGTTTGGGCATTCCTTTAGTAGCTTCTGAGTGTTGACAATGTACTTTCTGATACATCCATTTAGCTAACTCGTCTCCAGTTAGTTTAGATGGGTCAATTGTGTCCAAATCAATGTTTCCTTCATGTTCCTGATACATACCATTGTACTTATGAGTTCTCTTGTTCAATTCCTCAATATCAATTCCTTGATTGAATGGACTGGCTAGCCTACTCATGGCTTTCAGTGTCTCTAGCCTAGGGACGTTTCTGAATATCTTTCTGGCCTTCTGGAACGTTTCCTACTGTAAGGAAAGTGTTGTTCCTTTACTGATACCCTTGTTCTTACTGACAGAATCCTCAATGCTAGTTTCCTGAGTGTTTACACTCTCTGTACCACTATTATCTACTTCTGTGAGCCTAGTAAGGTAAGCACTCACTAGTGTCTGCTCTACAGTGTGTATCAGTCTAACAATATGTGCCAGTACAGGTACATACCTTTGTTCTACATTACTTGTATGTAATAGTTCATCAGGGTGCCTCCAGTCTAGTGTAGACAAGGACTTATCACCTGGCAAAGGGTCATCAGATTGCCTCCAGCCTGCAACAGACAAGGACTTATTCTCTAGCATGTTAATAGCAACTTCCAGACTTGGGGGCCCTTCCAGGATTGTCTGCTAAGGCTCAGTGGCCACATTGTGTTCAGTACTCAACAGATAATCTTGTTGTCCATTGTCTGCATGCTCTGTTAATTCGAAATCTGTAGTGTGTACTGTTTCGAATCTCTCTACATTCAGGGAAAGCTGCTCTTCAGCACTTCCAAATGATGCTTGCCTCTTGCAATATCAATGAGGAGGTCTCTCCACATCGAGGGGAACAATTCGTTTGCATCCCTCAAGCATTCTAAGTATCTTAGTAGCCATAGTGAGAGTATATGCATCTCTAATTTAGATTTGCAAACTACTCACTGATTTCTTTGAATTCAAAGGAGTACTGGGTGATGTGAGGAACGTATTAGGGTGATCAAGCCCTCAGTTCCAGTCGTCAAAGCCCAGCAGGTTTATAGAAAGGTGGGTTCAGTCAAAAATGTGTAAGGATAGGTATACTAGCCTTACACGAAGATTCTCTCTTTACCAGCACACTCAACTACTGACTGGGATAACCTAGTAATTGAGTGCCAAGAAGGAGAAAGAATCCCTTAACCCTTAGCTCAAAAACCCTTTATATATGCATATACACATGTAGTAGGATACAGGGTAGTCTAGTGAACAAAAAGGAAAACACCCACAAGCACCTACAACACATGTTGCACAAATGCACAGGTAGCACAATTGTTACAGGCACATACAAGAAGAATCAGGCTATGTACTAGAGAAAGTACAATGTTTCAATTGAAAGTAAGACTTGTATTATGTCACAAATGGTCATACACATAGTATAGAAAGAGCTCAGTATATCTCAGAAGCTGGATTACCTTCAGAGAACTTAGAAATCGATTATACTACACTAGGAAGGAGTTCAAGAATGCTAGGAAATGGAAGCTATTGGAATTTGAGTATGAACAGTTATACAAACATTCTGCCATTTTCTATATTTCGAATATATCCACTAGTACAGCAGGCATGCTCTACAGACAGTGAGTATGAATTGAGAACTCCAGAGGAAGACTTATACATGTTTAGCAAAGAATTCAACACTCTACAACAGGTATCAGGCATAGGAAAGTATGATTTGAGACTGTCATTATACTCAGACTATATAGAAGTACAGATTCTATTTGTATATACTCTAGCAAGAGTAAAAGAGCATTTGATATGAAGATACAGACACAGGAACAGACATTTCCACTGTAACAATGAAGAAACAACATGTTTTGGCACACAGAGATACTTTGAGAAAGGAATATTATATCTTCTGTATTGGAAATGTGACAAGACACTCAGGAGTCAACATCAGCATAATATATTCTATATACCTAGACACTCAGAGACACATTTAATGAGTAAACACTATTGTGAGCAAGCAAATGAGTACTCATTTAAGGACAAGAACACTTTTTTACAGTATATTAACACAGTACAACAGTATATTTCATTCAGGAACATGTCATATTCATCCATAGACATAACTGATGATTGGAGAACCTTAGCACTAGAGAACAATTTCGATTCTGAATTGTTTGAGTGCATACATGAGCTTTCAGTCAATAAGAAATACCCATTACATGATGATACATACAGCTGCACATGCAACTACTCATACAGATCAGTATATCATACATATATACACCTAATAGCCACATATTTCAGTGATTTTGACACAGTTGAACATTATACAGTGTATACAAAGGATCATAAGGTATTTGTGATAAATTCTACAGGATCTACAGTTGGAATTAGCAACAAAAATCATGACAGTGACAATGAATACTTTAGTACTAGTAGATTTCACACACACCAGAGTTGTAGACTGAATTAGCGTTAGAAAAGTCATTCCAGGCAAAACACTACTTACTTAATCAAGAGTACACAGGTCAGGATCAAGGATAAACTATTGTACCATTACAAGAATGAAATACAGTTCAAGGAAATTAATACAGTACTTTGATATCAGACAGTTGGATAACTGTAATATCATACTAGGAACAGCAATTCTTATTCAGCACAACATTTCTACAGGATTTGATACGTCTATACTATGGATTAACAGTACAATACATTTATCAAAGACAGGAGAACAAGTCTCAGAGGCATACATTAAGGATATCAACAGTTTTGATCAAGAAACTAAGGAACTTACACAGGTAATTGACAATTGTAATACAGAATTGTATCAGGAAATAGTGGACATGCCACAACTACCTCTCAGAGTCATCAAACAGATGAAATTGCTCAGTAATAAGGACAAAGAATGTCAATTTTGCAGAGAAATACACTAGGATACTTGGCAAAAACAATTACAATTCAAGAGAAAGTATTATATCTGTACCAGAAGATTTAGTATCACTACAGAATTGAAAGTGATGACTATGCTACTGCTTCAGAAGCTCAGAAAGATCATAGAAGACCCTATAGGACTAAGAACAGTCAGTAATCTCACAGAGCAAAGTAAGGAAACCAAGGAATATTTGTTTCTATCATTAGATATTGGATTTACTAGGCATTCAGTATACAATAGACCTCAGGAGACACATTTTGTTCAGAAAATCAATACCAAAGTATCAGAATACGTATCAGGATATTCAGTACTCATTGAAAGACAGACTAGTTGTCTAAGAATTGTCATAGCATTTGAGAACATTGAGAGATACAATCTACAGGATATTGAGGCTACAGTAAACACATTAGTATACAAGGACTTAGGAATTATACAAAAGACAACTCAATACATAGAGAATTATGCTTCAAAATATAGTAATAATGACTCAGAAAGGTTATATCAGACACAGACTAGCATATCTCAGCTTTTAGAAAGAAAATACAGTACATATATCAAGCATAGAACCAGTTTCCTTCAGAAAGCATTGCTAGAAGACACAATAGTAGTACATCCACATAGTAGGAAGGCCAGAATAATTTGTAAAGACATAGAATTGGACCTCCAAACAGAGGGCAAGTCTACTAGGAGTACTATACATTGACTCAAGGCACCAGACAAAGCAAAAGTACTCAGCAAGTTGGATATTCAGTAGACAATATCAGAAACGTCACCCTAAAGTAATGAACAATTGAATTTGCAAGAATTCATTCAATTGGCACACAAATTGGATACAAAAATTGACAGACAGGTATTTGAACATTATGAGAATAGTATTATCATTAAGGAACATGAGTAATGGAATTCAGTATTTGAAAGTGACACAGAGGAAACATGATACTAGAATGTATCACAGAATATAGACAATATAACTCAATTACCATCAGAAACAGACTTTGCACAAGGTTTCAAATACCAAAATCATGAAGGAAACCTATTCAAACATTGAATATTAGATTCAGAACGAATTCAGAGATCCTACAACAAAAATGCATTCATATTTTTCTGGGAGGGTGAGAGGTACATACTTTAGCATACATTTTGCATTATCAGGACTCCACTACATGTTAGGAATGCTAGCAAAAGTACAGGAAGACTTGAATATTTGTTTCAAGCACACAGTACGTCTAGGAATACATTTGCATATTACAGAGAATGACTACACTATGAGAATACGATTGCAAGCAATGATTTCAATTGTAACCCGTGTCAGAAGTATAGGATTGACAAACCAGACAACAGGAGAATGATTACTTCAATACACACTATTCTACTACTTAGTAGACCTTGAAATTACAAAGTTAAGTATTTGAGAAGACCTACTTCAAGATTCAGAAGTTACCCAGGACTTTCAGACAGAGTTAGTTTTGCTATTCGTTTAGTAAAATTCATAGCACATGTGATTTTACTAAGTCAGACACATAGAACAAAGAGAACATCACAAATCAACTTCGAATTTGTCTACAAGCTTCAAAGAATACAGGACTACATTGTCAGTGATAGATATTTGCTATTCAGAACCATCTATTTGAGACGAAAGCAAGAACTTATTGGCTTTACATAGGAATTATTAATAGCAAATAGTTTACAGACAAAACAATCAACTATAAGAAGGAACAGATCAATTGCACAGTTATACACACAGTACATTCTGACAGAACAGAAAGTCAGGACTTATACTCAAAATATTAATGAGTATTCAGACACAATTGTGAGATCAGAAAGTACAAAATGCACATTGATATTAATAAACTACAGCTACAAGACAAGATATTCAATACAGAATAGATTCAGGACAGGTAATTGTACTAGAAACAGGACTTATGGTTGGACAACAGAGCATACAGCATTATGGGCAATCAATACAACGCTTCAGAGGAGAGATAAGTCAAATAGACAGACTTGTGGACGTTGGACAATGTTGATATTCGATCTACACAATCCAGAACATACCTCCATTAAGATTATGGAACTACAGGTATACAGAGTGACAACACTATTACCTAGGTACACAAGTACTTACAGAATCGTCAGGAATATAAAGTACAAGGCACTAGAGAGAGATTTACTAAGAGAAAGAACATTGTACTATTACTATCAAGTATTACTTTCAATACTATTGTGCATACACTGACCTAACAAAAGCAAACTGTTTCAAGAAAGAGAAACAGTACAAGACATTGGTTCTAAGGAAAGAAACCAGGAAATAATGTATACAGGCAAGGATACAAACACTTGGTTGAAAGCAAGATGGAATACAAACAGACATAGATTGAGATTCCATGAGACAATTACACAGTTCAAAGCACTACAGGATTACTTGGAGATACAGATACACACTACTGTCAATACATTATCTTCACAACTAGGAATACTCAATACTATGGATATTCAAACAAACAACAATCCATTGAGACACAAGGTAGTACAGCAGACACAGGAATACAGCATGGAAATGCAGGAAGAACTATCTAAAACGTTGGAAACAAGTGCATATAGTTAGTTTTGCAAGGTTATCAGTAATATTTCAAGTGATTCAAGTAGGGAACACATTGTATTATCATTGGAAGGCAAAGGTAATACACCTTATTGGCATTGGACATTGTTAGTATCATCAATTAGGACCAGGAGACACACAATAGACCAGTACAAGTCTATTAACAAACTTGATACTACTATTAACTATGTTTTCAAGTGTAAAGGACCACAGAACACTACTTTACTCCTTAGAAATACACAGGATACTTCCCCAGACACTGCTATACATCTATTAGGACATCAGGCTACTATCCTACAGGAATACCAACTTTGACAACCCTTACGTTTGATAGCAAACTCGCTATTATGTTTTTGATACCAGGACAAGTATGCTAGGAGAGACCAGACACATCAAGACACAAGGACCACACAATCTGCTCAATTTGACATGAAACCTGTTCAATACTTTGTGAACCTAGTGAGCAACACTTTAGGACTCAAGACAAGGAATCCAAATGGTTGACTGTGATTTCAGTTAACATTGTGACAAGTTCTACAACCTGGAATGCATACAATCTACAACAGAACCAACTCAGGACACCCCTTAGACTACCAGTGATACTTCTACAGGATTACCAAGTGCACCCCCAATTTTATGCACTTATTGGTTGGTTTTCTATTACTTATTTGACTAATCTATCTATTATTCTTAGAGCATTTAGGACTAAATGCTGGAGGGCAGGTGTAACAATTGTACTCTTGTGCTGAGTGTGTGCAAGCACACTCCTTGCTATGAAGGTGTTGTGGGTGCTTGTAGGTGTTTTTTTCGTTATTAGTTAGCCTACTTGTATCCACTACACGTGTAACTGTATATAAAGAGTCTTCAGGCTAAGGGTTAGGGGATTCTTTTCCCCTTCTTAACACTCGATTACTGATTACCCCAGTCAGTGTATTGAGTGTGCTAGTAAAGAAGAGAATCTTCCTCATGTAAGGCTATTCTACATATCCTTACATTTACTCTCTCTGTTTGCCCATCTGTTTCTGGATAGTAAGCAGTTAATAATGCTTGTTTAATACCTAGTTGTACACATATTTGCTTAGTAAAATTACTAGCAAATTATGGTCCTCTATCTGTAGTTATTTTCAAAGGTAATCCATGTTTTGAGAAAACATATTGTATGAATAACTTTACTGTTTCTTTAGAATCTATTTCCTTTTTACAAGGGATAAAGATTCCTATCTTTAAAAATCTGTCTACAATTTTTAGTACTGCATTTTTACCTGTTTGTGTAATTAGTAGTCCTGTTATAAAATCTGCTATAACATGTTCCTAGGGTCCTGTTGGAATTTTTAATGGTTGTAATAGTGGTTGTGTTTTTCCTCTCCTGTGTTTTGTCTTTTAACATATTACACAGGTATCTATATATTCTTTTATCCAGTTAGTTATTCCTGGCCAATAATATGTCCTCTTTACTAATTCCAAAGTCTTTCTGAGTCCTGAATGTCTAGCTATTACACTATTATAATATTGTTAAACAATTCTGACTTTTTCTTCCTGTTTACCTTCTCTTAGTAACAGTATTTTATTACTATAATTAGTTCCTAAGTCTGTTTCTGTAGTTTCTTCTACTGTCACTGTTTTAATATGTATTTCTAACTCTTTGAACATTTCCTAAGAGAGTAATACAACTTCCTGATTAT
>NW_006760402.1:787052-792735 GCF_000271605.1 Fomitiporia mediterranea MF3/22 | reverse complement strand
CCGGAACGTCCTAGAGATACACCTTGCAATCGACGACTCAGTTTACTACACCTCCCATTGGACACTGTAGATAAACTGTAGAGTGCACGCGCTCAGACACGGTTTCGCCTGCAGTCCGAATCAACTCATCCAACGCTCTGGATCTCAACCTGCATGCACCACTCACACTTGCTGCACGCCATCACCGTGCGTCAATCTTTTCTTTCTTATTGTCACTTTCTAAATCACTCTAAGCCTGTTTCACAGGCGCAGCCTCGACCTCCAAAACCTGCTCGACCTTGCAATTCAACTTGCAGGGACTGAGTGACGACCAAGGCGTGGTGACGAAGACTACTTTATACAGCCCAAGAACACATTAATCCTTTACCGACGTGAATTCTGCTTGCAGAGGAACGAGGCAGAGGCTGCTAGTGGTGCAGGGATTGGGACCGTAGAAATAATATAATATTCACTATCTTTTTGTATTAAATAATTAAATATAATTACATTTATTAATTATTTGATACAAAATTGCATGCAAAGCAGAAGTAATCTATCCAGATGCTTGTAATGACTTGTATATATTGTAAGATAATACTATACTGTCAAAAGATAATAAGTATATTTTAACATTATTATTTTGAGAGGTATGTTATAATCACTTATATATCTTAACAATTTGTACAATCATAATTAATATCAGTAATTTTAATAACTATTCTGGATTCTCACTTTACTTGTACTAAATTATAATTAACTTGTGAAAACCACTATCTAAGTTATTATCACTTTTACTAAATTTACAAAAAGTAAAAAATGTACTAGGTTATAATCTAATACAACTGTTAAGACTTTTTCGTGATGTATGACTTCTAATGACTCCTTATAACTTCTGTAATATAAAAGGCTGTGCTTCTGTACTGCCCCTAGAACTTACAACCAAAGTTCTAGACTGTCTTGTGTACACTCTAGAACTGACAACCAATGTTTTAGATCTTTCCCTAAGTCTTCTTTAATAGACTTAGTTTAGAAGACAATTATCCTTATTAACTTCTAGCCTTATCTTTGTACTTCTGTATTTAATCATAGAACTTACAACCAAAGTTCTAGATTGTCTCATATATTCCTCATGTTGTCCTTATATAGTTCTCATGTTTATGACTTCATTACTTTTCCATCTGTATGAGTAAAGTGTATAAAGGAGACTACTTTCCTATAGTCTCTCCTTAGAGCTCTTAGTTCCCTTTCCTTTACACTAGTACTAGTCCTCCTCAAGTATAGAGCTTTAGAGTACTAGCTCTAACTCTTTACTAACTTTGATAGTCCTTTGTCTTTGTACAAAGAGTTTCTAGCTAACTATATAGTTTCTCCTATAAGTAAGTATAATATTTTCCTTTATCTTCTCCAGGTTTTCTCCTAGTCTTTTCTATTGTACTCCTTACTCTTAACACTATACTCTTTCCAGATCCTCTCTCCATACAAGCATTCTAAATGACTTGTCTTTAGTTAAGATTATTAAGTAATACTGTACTAGAGTATGTGTTTAACCTTAGAGAGATAAAGACCTTGTCTACAGGTTTTGTTACCTTTTCCTAACTGACTTAGTACTTACTCCTTCCTGTCCCCTCTCTCTACTAATGGATTAATCACCTATTAGTAATGATTAGAGGTTAATAATGCTAAGCTAGAGTTCTTACTAAGTAGGACAACAAAGGTAGCCTAGTTGATCTGGCCAATCTCTAGACTTGTAACTAATAGAGTTTTGTATATAAACTACTTGGTTCCAAGTCTTGAGTTAAGCTTTCCAAACTTAGTTACTGTATTTTACAATTCCTAACATCCAGTCCCTCCTAAGTAATACTTTCTTGAACAGTATTACTACTATTGTAAAATACTTGCTTTATAATTAATTGGGCTAGGATTTAATTTTAGGTAGGATTTGTGTCCTTCCCTCCTTTCTGTTTCCTTTGTTTTTGTATGTCCTGTACTAGTATCTTTTCCTTTAGATACTTTACTTTTATAGTCTGCCTCTTTTGTATTCTTTATTAAAGTGAATATAAATGTCTTTTCCTTTCATTTTAGCTAATTTTTATAGTCTACTTTCATGGCTGAAAAGTGAGAGCTACACTTGTGAGTATAGTTTTCCTTTTAACAGTTGTAACTAGTTAACTTATTAAAAGGGCTTCTACCTTTACCTTAGTTGCTATAATTCTGCTTTTAGTGTCAGTCTACAATATAGACTAATGTGTCCTCTGCCTCCCAGTTCTTTACTAGCTAGCTCTAGCTTGACTAGTATTCAGACTCTCTAACTGAATGTAACCTCTGAGGTTATACACATGACTTTAGTTAAGTATATAAAGGGCTATTTGTAGACACTTAGAGATTATCTTTGTACTTGCTCCTGTACTTAGGTTGACCTCTCCAATCCCAGGTCTTTGCCTGTTCTGTGTTCTTGAGTGAGGCTCTAGCCTTTACACGTTTTTTTGAACATTACAAAATTTGAGGATTACCTCTCATCTGCTGCCTTTCACTTGTGCCACCAGATTGTCAGCTTCCCCCCCTCAGCTTCCCCCCACACGTCCACTATCTCCTGCACACCTACAGTACCCTACAGTAATACTCTAGTTAATCACAAACTTCACAAATACTATACTGAATTCCTGTTCACTCTTAAAGGCTTATAGGGAGAATATTACCACCTACTGGCTCACCTTTGATCTCCTAACAGACTCTCATCAGATTGGTCCTAGGATTCTAGGAGAATGTGTCAGGAAGATTACATACAGTCACACTAGAGTTGTACACATTGTGCCTCATTGTGAGTCTTGTTAGTTGGCTACAAGTAAGATTCTACTACTCAAATATATGCTTTCACTGTACCACCCTCTCCTAGCAAACCCTTATCAGATTAGTCCCTGGATTCTAGGAGAAGGTGTTAAGAAGAGTGTGTATGGTTGTGCTAGAGTTACATACATTACACATCATTGTGAGTCTGGTCAGCTGTCTACAATTAAGGTTCTGTCACTCAAGAATATACTTTACTGTACTACTTTAAGCAGATTATCTACAGACTTGCTCTTGCTCATAACCTTTCTGCCACTTGTCACAATCTCAAGCTAGTGTCTAGAAACAAGCTGTAGAAGCCCCTACTATCCTATTTCTCAAATTGTTCAAGGAGAACACTATCTTGGTACTGTTACTAAGATCAGGAGCTACTGTACAATTGCTCTACTAGAACACTGTCAAGAAACAAGCTGTAGAAGGACCTACTGTCCTAGTCCTGAAATTGTGCAAGGAAGTACTATCTTGATACTACTACTAATATCTGGAACTGTAGTGTAATTCTCTTCAGAAGCTGCAGGTTCTATACTGACAGATACTGTCTACTTTTAGTACAACAGACATTATAATCAAGCTGTCAACTATAGTATATTCATTGTATACTTATTGTACCTACTATAATGTATATCTCTCTATTGTCAAGGTGTTTGTCAAGACTGTCTATTCCTTGCTATGCTATCTCTTGCTCTGTCACTGTCTAGTGTCTTCTGTCATTGTCTACTGTCTACTAAGGGTATAAAGTCCCTTTCCCTTCCCTTCCTGTTTCCTAGAGTATAAAGCCCCTTTTCCAGTCATAGACCTAGTCAGGGTACCAAGCCCCTACTAGTGTCAATTCCAGTCCCAGATGTATAAGGCCTCTACTAGTGTCACCTCCTGTTTCCTAGGGTATAAAGTCCCTTTTCTAGTCATGGACCTAGTCAGGGTACCAAGCCCCTACTAGTGTCAATCCCAGTCCTAGACATCTAGGGCCTCTACTAGTATCACCTCCAGTCCTGGACCTAGCTAGGGTATCAAGCCCCTACTAGTGTCATTCCTAGTTATAGACCTAGCTAGGGATTATACCCTACTAGTGTCATCCAGTCCTTTCCTGTCCTGTTCTATCCTGTCCTGTCCTGTCCTGTCCTGTCTTGTCCTGTCCTGTCCCCCTCATAAACAGACCCCCTGTTGCCTCTACATGCTCTGTTTTACCCACACACTACCTGTACTCTTATCACCCCTAGAATTGGCACATCAATTTTGTCAACCTGGTCCTTCTACTCCTCCTAGTACTGACACATGCCTGAGGATGGCTGTTCACTTCTTAACTATGTGTTTTAATCATTTTTTTCCTCCCCTAAGTAACAAGTGCTAGTATAACTAAAGAGTTGTTGAGTTCTTTTTATCATACACCCTAACTTTCACACTCCTTTTTGCTCACACCACTAAAGAGATTAGATCACCTCCAACACCCAGCCTACTGTTAGTCAAACAAGACCTTCTCAGTTGTCTTCTCCTTATCTGTAGCAATACTGTGCTTACTAGACCTGTTAGGTATCATTCATACATTCCTTACAGTACTGTTTAATGTCTCAACTATGTGTTTTAGTCAACATCTCAGTTGTCTTCTCCTTATCTGCAGCAACACTGTGCTCACTAGACCTGTTAGGTATCATTCATGTGTTCCTCACAGTACTGTTTAATGTCTTGACCATGTGTTTTGGTCAATGTCTCAGTCATCTTCTCCTTATCTGTAGCAACACTGTACTTACTAGACCTGTTAGGTATCATTCACACATTCCTGACAGTGTGGTTTTATGTCTCAACCATGTGTACTCCTTGTCCCTGTCCTTGTCTCCATACATTTTCATTGACAAGTTGAAGCCTTCCTAGGCTGGTTACTACATGTTCCTCTTCAACAGCTTGCTTCAACTTGCATCTGTCTCAGGGATACCATTTCTACTGACTCTGTCAAAAGTCCTTGTCCCTATACATTTTCATTGACAAGTTGAAGCCTTCCTAGGCTGGTTACTATGTGTTCCCTCTTACTATACTTCCCTTGCCTCTTCATTAATCCTTCCCTACCTTTTGACAAGTTGAAGCCTTCTTAAACTTGTGACTGTGTGTTCCTTATTGTCTGTCCTTACTCTTTTGTATTTCACCTCCCCCCCCCTTACTATATCCTTTCCTTTGTCTCTCCATTAATCACTTCCCTACCCTCCCCCCTTTTTTATTTCTTCAGAGTAGGGAAGAGTGTAACCTCTGAGGTTACACACATGACTTTAGTTAAGTATATAAAGGGCTATTTGTAGACACTTAGAGATTATCTTTGTACTTGCTCCTGTACTTAGGTTGACCTCTCCAATCCCAGGTCTTTGCCTGTTCTGTGTTCTTGAGTGAGGCTCTAGCCTTTACACTAAAATAGTACACTCTAAAGACCAAATTTAACTAGTAGGAAGTCATTCCCTCTTGTTTATAGTTTCCAGTTTAGTTACCCCCTTTAGTTTTACTTCTTATTCAGAAGGTGTGTGTGGAACACCTATTATATGTCTTTGTGAATGTAGAGGAGACATATAATGTACTAATACCCTTTTTATCTTTGTATTAGGAGTAATTTTCTGATTTACTCAAATCATGTTGTTATAACAATCTAGTACTTCAGATTTGTTATAAGAATAGTTTAATGTCTTGTTCAGAACATTACTTACTCAGTTAAGAGCTACTATACTACAATTTTCCTTATTGTAGGAATAGTTTACTGTCATATTTAGGACCTCTACTATAATAATCTAGTGCCTTCAGATGTATTATAGGAACAGTTTAGAGTCCTTTTCAGGACTTTACTACTATAACAATCTCTTTTCCCTTAGATTTATTATAGGAACAG
>NW_006760402.1:774310-782129 GCF_000271605.1 Fomitiporia mediterranea MF3/22 | reverse complement strand
TACTAAGGTAACTAATGTATTTCATTACTGTCAGTGAATACAATGTGTTGTCTTAATACATGTTTAAATACTGTTATTATAGTGATAGTTTTGCCAATGATTGTAATATTGTCAATGTGCATAAATGTTACAAGAATCGTTTTATTATTTTGTTTCTTATAAAATACAGTGTGATTGTAATTAGCTCATTCTAATCCAATCTTAAGCAGTAGTTTGGTAATCTTCTTATACTATTGTCTACCTGCTTGTTTCAATCTGTATAATGCTTTATTTAAGTGTAACACCTGTCCAGGTTTAATATCTGTAAGTAGCCTGCCTGACAGTGGTTTCACATAAATGAGTTTGTCCTCATTTAGTTCTCTGTAAAGATATGCAGATTTTACATCTATCTGATGTATTTCATAGTTCTTAAATGCTGCCCAAGATAACAATAATTGTACTGTTGATAGTTTTGTTACTGGGGCAAATAAGTTGTCAGAATAGAAGTCTATTCCATTCTTTTGAGCATATCCTTACACTACAAATTGTGCTTTGTATTTGTCTATTTGGCTGTTAGCCAGTCTTTTGATTTTATAGACAAATTTTGTTCCAATTATATTTGTATTTGTAGGGGGGATAGTATATATCCATGTGTTTCATTGTTGAAGTGACTGTATTTCATCCTTCATAGCTTTAATCCACTGTTCTTTGTCTATATATGTTATAGTATTGTAATATGTTAATGGATCATTATAGATTTTGTTGAGGAATTTGTTAAATTCTGTTAGATACATAACTAGGTTTATATTGTCTTTGTAATTTAAACCTATAGTTTGTTTAACCAGTCTTTGCTCTTGTGTAGAGTATTGTATGACAGGTTCTTTATCTTTATTATTGTTATTAGGAAGAGTTTTATCATTGTTTGATGTATCATCATTATGATTATTCTCCCCTTCAATCCTAGACATTGGTTTGTCTATGAATTGTACATTACGTTCAACAGTAACTTTATTATTATAGTACACTAAGTGACCTTTACTGTCAGTATCATAACCTATCCATTGTGCATATTAGCCTCTAGGTTGTAGTTTATGTGTTTGTTCATTCTGTATAATATAATATGCACCAAATTGTTGTATATTATCTATTTGATAATGTTTGTTATACTGTTTGTAATATGGTGTTGTGAAATTAATAGTAACTCTTAGTGTTCTGTTATGAATAAACGTTTGATATTGTACTGTATATACTCAGAATTTTATAAGTAACTTTGCTAATAATAGACATGTATGTACACTGTTAAAGATAGTCTTATACATATGTTCTGCAACTCTGTTCTGCTACAGTGTATTGTGTACTGTTAATCTATGTATTGTTCCTTGACTTTCAATATACATAGTGAAGTCTTTACTTAGGAACACTGTATCATTATCACTTTGGAGAGTTTTAACTCTTATACTGTACTGTGTAAATAGTCTTATTGTATGCTTTACATATTCAGTGAAAGTATTGCTTTTATGCCACATAGGTAGCATAGTTACCTATTGTGTAGCATTATCTACAATGGTAAAAAGATATTTGTACTTGCTGTAAGCTTGTACTAGGACAGGTCCCCAAATATCAATATGGAGATGATCTCCATAACATTGTACAAGAGGTGTTGTTTGTATTTTTGGTATTTCATTGTATTGTATGTTTGCTTTAATACAATCTGTACACTGTACATTTTTATTGTCTGTTATCCTTTGACTTATAATCTCAGAATACTCTTGTATGAGTTTGTGCAAGTAATCAAAATTAACATGACCCATTTGTCAATGTAAATCAACAATAGTGATTGTGTTAATAGATTGTTTATTATAATGAGAAACTATCATATACAAGTTATTTTGTACATGTATTTCACTAATCTTTGTATGAGCAGGAGAATAAATAATACATTCATTGTTTGTTTTCATTAAAACATATCCTACTTTACATAATAGTGCTTTACTAACAAGCATGAAGTTCAGATTAGGATGATAGTATATGTTTTGTAGTGAAATTGTATTCACCTTAGTATACTCATCAGCATTGTCTCATAGTTTTATGTTAAATGTCATTACTCCACTTTTACTAAGTGTGAATGACAATTTATTTACAATTGTAACATTTATTAGGGTTGAGTTCCAGACGTTTGTAAGACAGAACAAGTATGGAGTAGTGTGTACATTTGCACTAGAGTCCAATATATTAATATAATGTATTAGTTCAGTATCATTGTAATGTATTACATTGATACATACATTTGGATTGTAATTGAACTCCTTAATAACTTCTTTTGTATTGTCAAATGAGTTCATGAAGTTGTTTACTTGTATGACACCATCCTCTTGTACTTTGAATACTGAAAATACATTGGATTCAGCAGATAGAGTAGATTGAATGGGTAAGCCACTGGAACTTAATGCTGAGGCTTCTACAATTGCAGACTCTAGCATTAGTGTTTCATTAACATCTTTAATGAATACTGTTTCATTATTGTCTCTAATGAATACTACTGTATTAAGTGCAGGTTGAGACAATGTAGTAGTAGTAGTAGAAGCAGTAGCTGTTTACCTATGCTTTTTCTTTCAAGCTTCTGTTGTTTTGCTCATTAGAGGATTTCAGCAGTCTTTTAACATATGCCTGTACTTATTACAGTTGTAGTATTTAACTTTATTATAAGGCTTTGTTTTGCCTTTAGCTACACTTTTGCCTTTCGTTTGTAGACTGTCTTGTTCAGTATCTTGTTTTGTTTGAGAGTACTGAGAATAATACTCAGTATATGTGTCTTGTAATTTGTGTATCAACTTAGCTAGCATCAGAATGTCTTTCTAAGCTGTTGTAACTGTTAGTAGTTGATTATAATAGGTAATCTGCCTATCTAGCATTGTTGCTACCCATCTATACTCACAAGGAGTAGTAAGGTTAATTGCTGAGATGTATGTATTGTTATTAGAGGCTTTATTATGTGTAGACAACTGCCTATAGATTTGTTCAATGTTGTCTAACATCTTATCAAACTGTGATACATACTCTTTTACTGTAAACAATGTAGATATGTCTACAGTATGTGTCATTGTTGTTTGAATGTTGTATTGTTCAGAAAGCACCTTTATGAGACTTCTAACACTTGTATATGTTGTGAAGTTTGTATAAATTGTATCAGTTATTGTTTTTGTTATACAATGATACAAAACATTACCTGTACATATGCTAGCATTATCAGAGGAAGGGGGATTGTGCTCTAGATGGTCTGAGAGCATTATGGTAGCTAGTGTACTGTGTATGTATAAGCACTATATCTTGTATCCCTTCACACTAGCCAACTTTTCTGTTCCCTCAAAGAACTTTGTAACATTAGAGTCCTTCATCATAGTGTTAACAAAGGTATGTATTGTAGACAACATTGTAATGGGTTTGGGGGGAGAGGGAGGTCTAGGGCTTGGTGGGCTAGTAGGAGGCAAAGGTGTTCTGTAAGAGTGAGTGTATAGAGGCATTCAATAGGCACTAAGGCTCATAACCTTTTAATTAGCATAGTAGGAGTGTCCTAAGTACTCTCTCTTATTAAGACATTAAGCAAGTGTCTGCCTTATATACTACATAGTAAAGTCTGATAGTCTGAGACATTCTAAGCACAGTAACTCTACATAAGGTAATTAGGGATTTCCTAATCCAGAGCACAATCTAATACTTTAATTTGATATCCATGTCCTATCTGGAATGCTTTAGCAATCTATCTGCTTTATCTTTATCAAACCTGTTTAAGTAATCCTATAATTCCTTTAGTACTAATTCCTTTTTATCTCTTTCTGAGCCTATTCCTAATCTGTTTAGTACTTTTGCCTTTTCTTGTAAAGCTTTCTGTACTATACTAGAGACCTTGTTTAACTGTTTTCTAAGCTTCTGTTCTTTACTAGTTTGATAAGATAGTTTTTGTTAGAGTACTCCTAACTCCTCTTACTTATTAGTTTCTGTTAACTAATAGGATGCTAGATTCATCCTTTTTACAAACAGTTCTAGAGTTCCTGACCTTCTTTTCTTTATAGGTGGAGGTGTACTTCCTGTACTTTCTCCCCTTTTCCTTTTAACATATTCATTATATAATGTAATGTTTTGCATTTTCCTCTTTACATTTTGTATTTACTCTTCTCCTAGTCTTGTTCTATGTATTATGTCTAGGTCTGCAAATTTCTTGTCTACTCTAAAGGTAACCATTCTTGCTTCATGCCTAGAAAGAGTAGGTTCCTAGTATTGAGGTACTTTTAGTAACATTACCTGTTCTTTAGAAATAGTTACTTTGTCTAATAAAGTAGTTATTTCTTCATCTGTATCTATATCTTTGTCTGATGAATATAATCTTATACTAGATTCTGGTTGTATGTCTAGTATAGTTCCTGAAGGGCTCTGTTGCAATTCCTGTGTTGTTAAACTTTTAATAGGTGTTACAAGTGTTAATACTAGAATAGGAGTTATAAAAGCTTTTCCTTTACTATATCTTTCTTTGCCTGAAAACTAAAGACTTTCTAATCTACTACTATCTGATTCTGAATCTGATAGTATAGGTGGTTTGTAGGATAACTTCTTTGTTTTGGTTTTCTTCATACTTCTAATTTGAGAGTATTCTTTTACATTTTTCTCTCTGTTTTGGTTCCTTTTCTTTTCCCAACATTTGCTTAGTAGTTTGATCTTTCCTGTACTACTTCTGACTTCTCCTGTTTGGTAATTAAACAAAGGTTTTACTTTGTTTAAATAGTCAGATCCTAATAAACACTTATTATTATAAGTGTCTATTATTACAAATTTGAACCATCCATTACTAATTCTAGTATTTAACCATGCTCAAGTATTATACTTCTATCCTCCTTTATTAATTGTACTATTAGTATTTCTAACAATTACCCTAGGTTTGTCATTCTTTATAAGTTTTAACTTGAGGACTTTAGCTATTTTTAGTGATAAAGTACTTAATCCTACACCTGAGTCAAAAATAGTCTTAATTGTTACTTGCTGTCCTCTGTATAATATAATTACTTTACAGGTAGAATAGAGTACTACTTGTACTGTCTAGTAGATTTTTGTTGGTTGCTTTTCTTGTAGAGTTTCTTTTACCTTTTTCTCTACACCTGAGTTTAAAGACTCTACTACCTTTAAACTCTGGATCAAAAATCCTCTTTACTTGATCCTTCTGTTTCCTCTTCTTCATTAATGTAGGCTTCCTGTTCTTCAGGGATTACTGTGTTCCTTTTTGTGAACCTCTTGTTAGATTTATACTTTAGCCTTTTACCTTAAGGATTTCTTCTAGTACAATTCCTGACCATATGTCCTTTCTGTCCACATTTGAAGCATGCCATTTCCCTACCTTTTGTTATCCTGTCAATTTCTATTAGTACTCTATAATAATCACTAGGAGGTTTGTATTCTTGTCTAAATGTTTTTGTGTGTACTATTCCTCTCTCTAGACTGAGAGCTGTATCTGTCTATTCCTTAAATGTTCATTCTGTATAACTAGGGATAGTAACCAACTGTTGTAATTTGCTAGGGTTTAATCCATTCTTATATAAATGAATTGTGACAGGATTCTTTCCAAGTACTCCTGGTTTATACTCCTTAAGTAGGTAGGCTAATATTCTCTTGAATGTTTCATTGTATTCTATAATTGTTAGTTTTCCTTGTCTCAAATTGTACATTTGAGTTTGAGCTGTCTCTGTAGAATCATAGTATTTTCTACTTGCTTCTCTCAGATCAGTTAAAAATGTATCATAGTCTTTCCAGATTTCTGGAACTAAGCTTTTTCCTTCTGTCACAAATGATATTGCTTTTCCATTCATGTAACTTACTATTTTCCCTCTTAAGTATAGAATTACTGTTTCTACTTTATCCAAATCATTTGTAATGTTGTAATGTCTAAAGTGTATTGCCAGATTTGTTTTAAACACTTCTAGATCTTCCCCTTTCTGTCCTGAAAACTTTAGCAGTTTTAGATTGATTTTCCTTGTTCCCTCCATATTACTCTCTTTCTAGTTACTAGATTCTGAATTTAGTGTATAAGAGTCTGATGAACTTGACTCTAAACTAGTACTACTTTGATAGGTCTGATACAACCAACTATAATAATCTAATGTTAGTATTCCTTCTACTATAAAGGTATCTAGTAACATAGACTGTTCAATTTCTTTAACTGTCTAGCCTTCCTGAGTAATAACTTCTAACTAACTTTAGAGGCTTCTAGAGGATCCTGGTGGACTATCTGGATGTTGTGTTTCAATTCTACTATAGTCTTAAAATGTTTGGATTCCTCTCTGTATTGTGTTAACAAGCTCTTCTTCTTTAGCTGAAGAACCTAATAGTTTACTTTCTTGATTTTCTTAGACTGTGTCTTCCTAGGTGAAATGTTCTTGTCTCTAAGAGTATTGAGTATTAGAAGTATTTCCTTCTCTCCTGTTACTTTGTTGTTCCTCTCTACTAATATTTTGTAATATAGTAGTTAGATTGAATTGTGACTGTACTAACCTGTTTAGGAATACTTGTACTATTCCTGATTCAACTTGTACTTCTTGTACTCTGTTAGTAAGGTCCTGTATTTTGTCCAAGATTTCCTGTAGCTTTGTATAAATATTAAAAATATTCAAACTCTGTGTATCCAAATCTGATTGTATCCCTTCTAGCTTTTCTTCTTATTGTTCTGCCTGTATAAGACTACACAAATATGTAATTTCCCCTTGTATAGTTTTATAATGTAGGTCTTAACTTTGAGTAGACCTAATTATTCTGTTAAGGCCTAAAAATTGTTGTATCCAAATCCAAGCCTTTGTCCTTGTAACCTAAAGGCTATAATAGGTCCCTAGTTTGTCTGAATAAGAGTAGTTAGAGTGTGAACTTATTCTTTGAGCCAATCTTGTACTGTTCCCTAATTGACTCTTCCTCCTACTCTAAGTATATGTAACAAAGAGTGTTCTTACAAGTAGTAGAAATATGAGAATGGCTGAGGGATTTAATAATAAAGGACTGTGTAATAATAGGCTTCTACCTGTACCTAGTACTAGTTGTTGTATGTATAGTGTTCTAATCCTTTCCTTGATCTGATACAAAGCTACTTTTATAGCTTGTTAACTTTGTTTAGTATAATATTACAAAAGTTACCTACTTTTGTAATATCTGGATATCCTTGTTCTAGTGTAAGTAATACACTGTGTAACAGATTACAATATTGTTATAATGTGTATAGGTGGCCTGAGTATCCTTGGATTTGTTCAATCCAAATTTGTTGATTGATAAGAGTGTCTACTGTATAGGTAACAGTTAATACTACTCTTCCTTACTTGAAAGAGTCTAAGGGAATTTCCCCCTGTATCCAAAATGGTATTCCTTTAATACCTTCTAGTATCAACACTTGTTCCTGTGTATAAGCTACTAGGTAATTAAGAACTAGTAGTACTTCTGAATTAATCTTTCTTTTCTTACTACAAAAGAAAGTTACTTGCCTTAACAACTGTTCTAAGTAGTAGAGTAATTTGTCTACCTACTTTGAATACTAATTATTAAAGTTAGTTAATATTATAAAGTAAGTATTAGAGTTTATGTACTTGTGTACTAGCTCTAGGTTTGAGTTCCCCTTAGTAGACCAGAGCTTTACTAGAATAGTAAAGATTTGTAACTAAGTTGGAGTTTTATTAAAGTGTAAGATATACTCACTTTACTAGTCCTAATCCTTAGAAATAGTAACAGAATAGAGTATAGAGGGTAAGACTTGTAGACTTGTAGAGTGAGAGGGTAGAGGAGTCCTGCTTTAGTCAAGCTGTAAGTGTAGCCTAGTAGG
>NW_006760402.1:760141-765457 GCF_000271605.1 Fomitiporia mediterranea MF3/22 | reverse complement strand
CCTTGTCTAGTACAAGTAATGCACTGTGTAACTAGATTATAATGTGTTGTAATGTGTATAAGTAGTCTGAGTATCCTTGGATTGTTCAATCCAGATTTGTTGATTAATAGGAGTGCCTATTGTATAAGCAACAGTTGATACTACTCTTCCTTGCTTGAAAGAGTCTAAGGGAATTTCCCCCTGTATCCAAAATGGTATTCCTTTAATACCTCCTAGTATTAACACTTGTTCCTGTGTATAGACTACTAAGTAATCAAGAACTAGTAGCACTTCTTAATTAACCTTTCTTTTCTTACCACAAAAGAAAGTTACTTACCTTAACAATTGTTCCAAGTAGTAGAGTAATTTATCTACCCACTTTGAATGTTGTTTATTAAGGTTAGTTAATATTATAAAGCAAGTATTAGAGTTGATGTACCTGTGTGCTAGCTCCAGGTTTAAGTTCCCCTTAGTAGACCAGAGCTTTACTAGAATAGTAAAGATTTGTAACTAAGTTGGAGTTTTATCAAAGTGTAAGATATACTTACTTTACTAGTCCTAATCCTTAGGAATAGTAACAGAATAGAGTATAGAGGGTAAGACTTGTAGACTTGTAGGGTGAGAGGGTAGAGGAGTCCTGCTTTAGTCAAGCTACAAGTGTAGTCTAGTAGGTTGGTAGTAGAGTACTTCCAAGTACTAGGTAACTTAAGTTAATAAAACTATCTTTTGAGGGCCAAACTGGCCTCCTTATATACCTTTTACTAGAGTAATGTTACTCTAGTGACTTTAGTAACTCTCTTTACTGTTGTTCCTATGAAGTAGAGCTGGCTAATCCTTTAGACTGTATGCTATACTGGTTTGTGTCTTCTATTAATCTGCTAACACTAGTTTGTGTCTTCTTGTATCCTAGATTAATCTTCTAATGACTCCTTTACTGTATTATTATGTCTTCTATACTTCCTCTCATACTTCTAATGACTCCTTATGAGTCCTCCTAACTAGTTATACTGTGTAAGCTGTGTAATACTTTTTCTATGAAGTGGAGCTCTCTATTGTTCTGTAGTCTTCTTATGACTCTGTCTGACTCAACCTGTACTTCCTGTACACTAGTTTGTAATATACTTTCTTATAAGGTAGAGTATTATGACTTCTAATGACTCCTTATGACTCTTGTAATATAAAAGGCTGTGCTTCTGTACTGCCCCTAGAACTTACAACCAAAGTTCTAGATCTTTCCCTAAGTCTTCTTTAATAGACTTAGTTTAGAAGACAATTATCCTTATTAACTTCTAGTATTATCTTTATACTTCTGTATTCAATTATAGAACTTACAACCAAAGTTCTAGATTGTCTCATGTATTCCTTATGTTGTCCTCATGTAGTCCTCATGTTTATGACTTCATTACTTTCCCATCTATATAGGCAAAGTGTATAAAGGAGACTACTTTCCTGTAGTCTCTTCTCAGAGCTCTCAGTTCCCTTTCCTTCACTAGTACTAGTCCTCCTCAAGTATAGAGCTTTAGAGTATTGGCTCTGGCTCTTTACTAGCTTTAATAGTCCTTTGTCTTTGTACAAAGAGTTTCTAGCTAACTATGTAGTTTCTCCCTAAGTAAGTATAATATTTTCCTTTTATCTCTTCAGGTTTTCTCCTAGTCTTTTCCTTTATACTTCTTACTCTGAACACTATACTCTTTCCAGATCCCCTCTCCATACAAGCATTCTAATTGACTTGTCTTTAGTTAAGGTTATTAAGTAATACTGTGCTAGAGTATGTGTTTAACCTTAGAGAGATAAAGACCTTGTCCTCAGGTTTTGTTACCTTTTCCTAACTGACTTAGTACCTACTCCTTCCTGTCCCCTCTCTCTACTAATGGATTAATCACTCATTAGTAATAATTAGAGGTTAATAATGCTGAGCTAGAGTTCTTACTAAGCAGGACAACAAAGGTAGCCTAGTTGATCTGGCCAATCTCTAGACTTGTAACTAATAGGGTTTTGTATATAAACTACTTAGTCCCAAGTCTTAAGTTAAGCTTTTCCAAACTTAGTTACTGTATTTTACAATTCCTAACAATAGTAGGGTCAATCCTTAGAGGATCTACACTCACAGTAGTTAGTAGAATAGAGACACTTGTGAGCTAGCCTGTAATTCTAGTTAAGTAGGAGGAAGTTAATTTAGTAAGTATTATGGAGGCACTTTAGAGTTTGTAATTACAAGTAGAGTTAATAAAGTAGGGCCTAAGGTTGGGAGGAGGAGGATACAGTAGAGGTTCAGGTAGAGGATCAGGAAGTAGAAGTTGTACATTCTGTAAAGAATCCAGACATTTTATATACAATTACTTAAAGGTGTTAGAATACATTATAAACAGGAGGTATATGTAGAGTCTAGACAATAAGATTGTTATAACTAATAGAAACACTATTTCTAGAATAGGACAAACCTTGAAGGAAAAGGTTAATAGTTACTTCCTATTGTTATAAATACACTCTATTAGTTTTATACAAGCTGTACTAGTTATTATACACAGTTTAGAAGCCCTTATACTAGTTATAATAGTAGAGGTTAATAAAGAAGAAGAGGTAGAGGTAGAGAACCTTACAGAACTTGAGAGGCTTGAAGTAATGTTAGGAGAAGTATATAAGAAGGTTACAGAATAATTAAAGGTAAAGGATACAAAAGGAAAGGGAAAGTAAGAGCATAATTACAAAGTAACAAAACCTACAGATGCTAGACTAATGCTAGTGACTGTACAGTAAGACAGACTCAGAACAAAGGACTATCTATATTGTTACACTATACTAATTAAAGACTCAGAAATAGTTGGACAAGTTCTAGATTACAGTTTGAACTAGGAAGTATATATTATATAGTAGGAGTTACTTACAATTTCTCTAGAGCTTTAGAAGAAGACTTGTGATTTAGTTATATTAAGGTGCCAAACAGACAGAAACACTATATTCTATAGTAGAGAACTGTCTGTTACAGGGACAAACCTTTGTGTACTGTACTAATATTATAACACATTTGTAGAAGTTAACCATTTGCTTCTACTCTGTATACTTAAAATAATAGTAGACAGAAAGATTAAGGTAGATTGTGTACTAGATCAGAGTTCAAGTATGAACATAATTTGAGCTAATGTGTAGAAAGTATTAAAGATTCTGTTAAATTGTAATATGGTTATTATACTTAAGACAGTAGACACAGGTTAGGGATTAACTGTAGGACAGATTCTAAGGTTGTAACTCACTATAGGAATGCTTCATGTAGTTATTACAGTACAAGTTGTATAGAAGACTCTGTTTAGGATATTACTAGACAGACTGTTCTTTATAACTACAGAATGCAAAACTAAAGATTTTACAAATAGAGAGTAGTATATAATGCTTTAGGATCCAAATAATCTGTCAAGGAGATAGTTCTTATCTACTAGAGTAAGGGCACTATAATACAAACTAGAGACAGATTTTTGAGATGTGTTAAGGAACTAGAAATACTACAAGTCTAGAGAGATGTGTATATGACAGACAGATTAGGAACAAACAAGCAGAAGAGTAATAGTATAGTAATGATTCTATACAGAGGAAGTAGTGAAGGAAGTTAAGGAAATACAAGACAGGATCACAGTCAGGAATTGTAAATCACAGAGTCATAGTTGATAGAAGTAGTAGAATTGTAGAAGTTAGTAATTCTTAATACACTAGATAACAAACTCACTACAGTTTTATAGGCTTACAAGAAAGTCACAAATAAGGTGTGCTCTGTACTCAGAGTACTCCCAGAGGAGTTCTGTATAGTCAGGTAACAGTACTCTAATCCTTTAACTAGGATGCCTATTTTACTAAGGAAACTACAGTACTTTGTACCTACTAGACAACTCACAGAAGAGTGAATGTAAGTAATTAGAGAATTACAATCAGGATTCCTATGGTTGGAGGAGTGGAAGCTTACAGAGAACCTATTAATACTATAGTTGGAAGTATTTGTATAGACAGAAGAGGAGTAGGGAACATTAGACTGTATGTATTTTGATCCAATCTAGATTCTAACCATCAAGTATATACTATGGGTAGAGAAGAGTATTCTGATTGTGTACAGAATTGAGAAGAGGGTGATTGAGCTGTTGAAGGAGAAGTTATGTAATAGAGCAATTGAACTGTTGAATTCCTTGTATTGATTATAATAGTTTTACATTATAAAAAAAGACAGAGTATCTTTACAATTCATTATCAATTTTTAAAGGCTAAACACAGTTACAATAAAGGACACAGCCATTCTGCCAAACATAGAACTAATTGTAGAAAGCTGTAGAGGTTGTGTATGTTATATGTAACTTGATTTGCATATTGTGTTTAATCAGAGGAGTTTGAATAAGTAGTCTAGAGATCTGACAACCTTCCAGATGCCTCTAGGAACGTTTTGCTTAACAGTGTTACTAATGGGTTATACTAACTCAGTACAGATTCTACATAATGACTTAGTGTTTATTCTTTGTGACAAGATTCTGAATGTTACAAACCTATATACAGACAACATTCTAGTAATTGGACCCTGTTCAAGATATGAAAACACAGACAGAATGGAGGAGACACTTTCTAAGAATGTAGGAATACAGAGATTTGTATACAAGTATTTAATGAATGTAAATCAGATTTTGCAGAGAGTGAAAGCTGTAGGAGGGATGTTTTCTAGGAAGAAGATAACACTTTATAATGAATCTGTAATATTTGTTAAGTATAAGTTAATGTACTTAGGGAGAGAGGCTGAAGAATTGCAAATACAGAAGGTTAGGGATTGGCTATCTTACAAGAGTGTTACAGAAGTCAGGGGATTTCTCAGAACAGTAGTGTTACAGTTCTCTGCTCTTGTACCTTCAGTTCCAAGGGTTCTGCCCCCTTCTGTACCAGAACTCAGGACTTCTGTCCCTCAGGGGCACTGTCTATGGACTATATACATGCTGACTCTTGCCACTACCCTTCCTTACTTCATCATTCCATTCCTTTGACCACCCCTTCATTCTTTGTATCATTCTATGGTCTCTTACCCTTTGTCCATCCCTTCATTCTTTGTACCTTTATCTTTGACATTCCTTTCTTTCATTCTTCATGGCTTATCATTCTTAGTGGCTCATGCTCCCTGAGTACTCTTGTGTAGTTTAGTATATATAGGTGTACAAGATCAGACTGGTCCTGTAGTCTTGATCTTGTCTACTCCAGGTAGTCCTGTACTCTTAGGCTCACTCTATATACTCTACTCTTGTCTCACTCTCTCTCTCTGCCTGTTCTGTGAGTTCTGACTATGTTCTAGTGCTTGCTATTCTGTATTTCTGTTGTGTA
>NW_006760402.1:741578-758450 GCF_000271605.1 Fomitiporia mediterranea MF3/22 | reverse complement strand
CCATCTCCTTCAACCAAGCTGCAGCTTGGATGTGTCAAGTCTGTGTGGAACACCCACACATGTGTCTGGCTCTGACAGTTCTGAGCCAATAGATTGATCTGCCTGTAATTTGTGATCAATCTGTTCTGATGAACATTAGAGAAGCCTAAAAGTAAGGAGTATGCTTTGCTTGTAGAAAGTCAGGGCACCAAATTAAGGACTGCCTACAGAAGCAACAGTACATCTGTCAGGTTATTAGAGTGATGATGAGTGACAAGCAGGATTTGTAGCAAGAAGCCTTTTCCAAAAATCTGGAAGTCACCTTAGAACTCCTAGACCCTGACTACACACTCTAGGATTTTGTAGAGGCCCAACAGTGAATGCAACACTGAAGGGCTATGACTTGGATTTTTTAATGGCCACTTTTGATTCAATAGACACTGTAGGATTAGAAGTAAATAAAGTAAGAAAAGTAGAAAAAGTAGAAAAAGTAGAAAAAGTAGAAAAAATAAATCAACAAAGTTATTTATTAGAAAGAAAAAAGTTGAAAACAAAAGTAGATAGTTCTCCTATTTTTTCTGATTCTTTTGATTCTTCTCTTTACACTTCATCTGAGTTTAAATCTGTACAATCCAACCTGCCACTTCTGTGTTCCAAGATCTTAGAATGTTTGGAACATTACCCAGCCCTGTTCACTACTCAGTAGTTTGTCTGTAGTATCAAGCAGGGATAGTCTCAGCTGAGTTCACAGCTGAGGACATAGGTCTGTCCTTGTTGAAAGAGAGAGGTTAATAAGGAAATGTTAGTACATATACTCACCCTCTTAGACAATAAGACTATGTAAGCTGTACATTCCCTTTAGAACAAGCAGCAGTTCATCTGAGGACATTCCAGGTACTAGCTCTAGGTCCCTGTCCTCTTGGCTCCCTTCTCAGGATCCCCTCAGATCTGAACAATAGCTCTGGTAAACAGTGGATGTACTGGTTTGTGTATCAATAAGGCCTTTGTGTAGGAACACTACCTCCCTACTTAATGTGTTCTACTTCTGATCCTAGTATACAATGTGGACAGAACCCTGAACCAGAATGGTCAGATTACTGAGTTTGTCCAACTATGGATGACCATTCAGGATCATAAGGAAAGTATTGAGTTCAGAGTCACCAACCTTGGAAAGACAGACATCTTTATTGGATTTGAATGGCTCAAGGCTCACAACCCTACTATTGACTAGTTAGAGCAGACACTTGTGTTCAATCAGTGTCCTGAGTCTTGTGACTACCTTGTACCACTATTCTGAGTAAATGTAGACACTTTCAATGTTACTAACAGTTCTAATGAAGGTGACCAGTTGTTCTTCTTTGACTAGGATAGATATGTGGATACATATTCTAGTTGAGGCAGAATAGAGTCAATCTGAAGGATGTCCAAGATGGAACCAGTCTGGAACCCCCTCAGAACAACTCTACTCCAGAACACACATAGACTCAGCCCACCAGATTTTGTCTGAGAGTTCCCTGAAGTCTTCAGTAAAGAGGAATTCAACCAGCTTCCTAAACACTATCCCTAGAACTATACAATTGAATTGACTAAGGGTTTCCAACCCAAGGATTGTAAGGTCTACCTACTCAACAGAGACAAGCAGGAGGTGCTTGACAAGTTCCTTCAGGAAAATCTTTGGAACAGCCAGATCTGACCCTCAAAGTCCTCTATAGCCTCCCCTTTCTTCTTTGTCAAAAAGAAAGATAGGAAGCTCTGCCCAGTCTAGGATTATTATTGTCTCAATAAGGGTACTGTCAAAAACAAGTACCTGCTCCCCCTGATTCAGGAGCTCATTAATAAGATGCATACATCCAGGGTTTTTACTAAGTTGGACGTTTGATAGGGGTACAATAATATTCAGATCCAAGACAGAGATGAGTAGAAGGCTGTGTTCCAAACCAATTGTGGATTGTACAAACCAACTGTAATGTTCTTTAGACTAACCAACTTGCCTGCAACATTCCAGTCATTTATGAATCACATCCTTGCAGATCTGATTGACTTGGGGCATGTTAGTGTGTATCTGGACAACATTCTGATCTTCACCCAGACAGTCAAGCACTATTACTGACTGATCCAATCAGTTCTACAATGGCTCTAAGATAATAAACTGTTCCTCTAAGAAGTAAAGTACTCTTTTGTACAGGAGTTAGTAGATTATCTGGGCTTTGTGATCAGTGGAGGAGAGGTCTGTATGGATCTGGTGAAGGTGACTGTAGTTTGGAACTGGCTGTAACCTTAGAACCTGAAACAGGTCCAAGTGTTCCTTGGGTTTGCAAACTACTACTAATGCTTCATTCAAGGCTTTAGTACTATTGTCTAGCCCCTTCACAATCTCACTAGTAAGGATGTTCCTTAGCAATAGGATGATCAGTAGCAGTCTGTGTTTGAGTCCCTCAAGCAGGCCATCACTAGCAAGCCTGTATTAGTAGTTCTAACAGTTGTAGGCAAGTTCTGAGTCAAAGCCAATTCTTCCAACTTTGCAAATGGAGCAGTACTGTCCTAGTTCATTGATGGAAAGTAGTGTCTGATAGTGTTCTGATCAGAATCCCTCTCTGTAACAGAACAGAACTACCCTATCTATGACAAGGAACTCCTCACAATTGTCTGTTCCCTAGAAGAGTAGTGCTAATATCTCCTTAGTACTGTACAGAAGTTTGAGATTTAGAGTGATCACCTTAATCTCCAGTACTTCCAGGTGCCCTAGAAGCTCAACCACTACTAAGCCTGCTGGATGTTAGAACTGTAGGACTTTAACTTTGTACTGACCCACAAACCCAGAACACAAATGACAAAAGCTGATTTACTCTTAAGACAAGTAGGTCATAAAAGGGGGGAGAATGATAATGAAAATCTTGTTCTCCTAGACAATTCCTGTTTTGTGTCTGAGACAATCCAAGAGATCTGACTCGAATCCAAGGATGTTGACTTTGTCACCTGTATACAGTGAGCTCTGAGACACATACAGGACTAGGTTGTAGTGAAGTAACTAGAGAAGCAGGCTAGGGATTGGGAGGAGAATGAGGATGGACAGGTTTACTAGGAAGGCTGACTGTACATTCTGAAGGATCAGAAACTGCAGGAGGACATTGTCTGAGCTCATCACAACAATCCAACCACAGGACATCTGGGCTGACACAAAACACAGGAACTCATTACTTGGAACTACTGGTGGCCTGGAATGTAGAGGGAAATCCTAAAGTATGTGACTGGTTACAATATGTACCAATGGACTAAGGCCTACTGGACAAGGGTTCAGGCTCCCCTACATCTGTATTAGATCCTGGATCACCCTTAGGAAGAAGTCTCAGTAGACCTGATTAGTAAGCTACCTGAGTCTCAGGGTTACAACACTATCTACATGATTGTCAACCAATTCTCCAAGCAAGTCCACACAGTTCTGACCCAAACAGAACTCACTTCTGAAGGCATGGTGCACATTTATCAGGATCATGTCTTCCAGTTACACAGACTCCCTTAGAAGCTCATTCATGATTGTAGACTATAATTTGAGTCAAAATTCATACAGGACTTGTATGTGCTTCTCAGAATTCAAGGGAACCCTTCCACTACCTATCACCTACAGACTGACAGGCAAACTGAGTGAGTCAATCAGGAGATCAAGCTCTACCTCTGGATGTTCATCAATCATTAGTAATTGGATTGGTCTGAATGGTTAGCTCTGGCAGAATTTGTGTACAATAACTGACAACACTCTACAACAGGACAGTCCCCATTCTTCCTCAATCATAGGAGACATCTGTACCAGGGGACAGTTCTGAACTGGAATGGCAGTTCTGAATCTGTAACAGACTTTGCAGAACAGATGCACAGAACCAGGGAGGACACACAAGCTCTTTTGGAAAAGGTAGCACAGGTTATGAAGCAGAACTATGATTGGAAGAGGTCTGTGGCCAAGGATTACCAGCCTGGTGACAAAGTTATGCTAGAAGCTACTAACCTGACCATGGATTGCCTAATGAAGAAGTTGGACAACAAGTGCTTCAGACCCTTTGTTATTGAAAAGAAGGTTAGTGCCTCTGCCTACAAACTCCAACTTCCAGCAACATAGAAGCACATACACCCAGTGTTTAACAAGGTTCTACTGTCTCAATACTACAATCTGGGTTTTCCTTTGTAACAAAGACCCCTACTGCCTCCACCAGAACTCATTAGTTCTGAACTGGAATACAAAGTAGAGTATGTAGTAGATGCTAAGCTAGTGTACAGAAAGCTCAAGTTCCTTATCCACTGGAAGGGATACCCAGTTGAAGAACACACTTGGGAACCTGCTGAGAATCTCACCCATACTGTTAAGACAATCCAAGACTTCTATCAACTTTATCTGGGTGCTCTGCAACAACTCTGCCTTACAGATTTCCAAACTCTACTGTTCTGACCTATGCTCAAGCTACTGACTGAGCCCAATACTCACCAATTAGGACAATTGGTTTTAGAGGGGGGGTGATGTTACAGTTCTCCACTCTTGTACCTTCAGTTCTAAGGGTTCTGACTTTATCATCCTAAATGAATATTAAGTTCTTTTGTGTGAGTCAATTGAGTAGTCATACTAGCTTTGTATAATTCTAAATAAAAACATAAAGCACTCCTACTTGTCAGTAACAGTGTAGAGGGGACCTGAAGGCTCAGTGAGGGGACCCAGGCTACAACTATCCTACACAACAGAAATACAGAACACAAGCACCAGAACATAGTCAGAACTTGCAGAATAGGCAGAGAGAGAGAGTGAGACAAGAGTAGAGTATATAGAGTGAGCCTAAGAGTACAGGACTACCTAGAGTAGACAAGATCAAGACTACAGGACCAGTCTGATCTTGTATGCCTATATATACTAAACTACACAAGAGCACTCAGGGAGTATGAGCTACTAAGAATGATAAGCTATGAAGAATGAAAGAAAGGAATGTCAAAGATAAAGGTACAAAGAATGAAGGGATAGACAAAGGGTAAGAGACCATAGAATGATACAAAGAATGAAGGGGTGGTCAAAGGAATGGAATGATGAAGTAAGGAAGGGTAGTAGCAAGAGTTAGCACACATATAGTCTATAGACAGTACTCCTGAGGGATGGAAGTCCTGAGTTCCAGTATGGAAGGGGGATAAGCATCTATAAACACACTCAAGAAAGCAGTTTTACATTGTCCTACATTAATACTAATTAACTACAAGTCAGATTATCTAGTAATCTTAATTGTAGATTTGTTTATCATTAGAGTAAGATAGTATATTAGTCAGGAGCACCCAGACTACAAATGAAGAATAAATTGATTCAGATTCATCAACTGGAATGTAATCTAAGTACAATATTTGTAAGCAAAAATAGAGCTGTTTAGACTTTATTACACACTTACACATTATACATATATCTTATAAGAGTTAGGAAATTAATTGTAGAAATGGATGTATTGTATGTAAAAGGAATGATTAATAAGCCTGACCTATAGTCTAATACTATAATCAATTGCTAGATAGCTAGTATTTTACTATTCAATTTTGAGTTCTATCATATTCCTACACTAGACTTTAAGTGTACAGATAGACTATTACAATACTGAGTAGCACCTGAAGACCCTCTAAACAATGAGACATATGAGGACTAGATTAACAAATTGTACAGATTTTATATAGTAGAGATAGAGTTAATGTAACACAGATCTTGGTCAGAGGTTTGTAAGTCTACAGAACATAAAGCCTTACTAGTCAAGTATAAAGGAACACAATCCTAAGCTTTATATCTAATACACTAGGAGACACACAACAACCTTATTAATAAATCATTCTAGACAAACAGGGATACAGTACAGACAACAAGTTCTAGCAGACTACAATGTAGATTAGTCCTAAAAGTTGTTATTCTAAAACAGAACTGGAATTAGATACATTAAGATAGACTAGAACAATCTGATCTAGAGTACAGAAAAACAGAAGTTGAAGCAGATGTAGGATGACAGGAACAGGTAGCTAGAGGAGAGTTACACAGAGTTGTACATACTGAGGAGACAGTAGGAGTAGATGACAAAGTAGAAGGAGACAATCTAGAGCTAACAGGGGTTGTATATAGTATCTGTAGTAGTAAGACTAAGGACTTAAATGTAACAGGAGAACAATTCCTACAATCACTAACTACTGAAAAGTAGGAAGCTAGACTGAATACAGTCAAAGAGTATCTTAGCTTACTTTACAAACTAAGTAGAATTATAGACACTAACTTCTTAACATTTATACAATATATAGTACAGTTTTTTGTACAGAACAAAAAGATTTAATGTTAAGGCCCTAAAGGAAAGTATCAGATTGTGCCAGATAAGGACAGGAGATAGGAATTAGTTAGGACAGTATATGAGGACTTAGGACACAAGGGAATCTTTACTGTACAAGTCTAGCTACTAAATTGATTCTAGTAGCTATCTCTTACAGAAGATATTAAGTACTTTATTCAGACTTGTTATGTATGTTAGACTTAGTAGATACAACAGGTACTAATTCTACTGAGTATTCTAGAGATTGTACTACTTTTTCAAAAGATCCATATAGATACAAAGGTTATACTGAAAGTAGGGAGGTTCTGATATATTGTGTATGTGTGTTGTTTGTTATTAGAGTATTCAGAGTTTTGTATACTTTACACAGAAAACAGAAGGACAATTGGACAGTTCATCTTTGAGGAACTTCTATACTAATATAGAGTATGTTCTGAGCTTGTAACAGACAATAGAACACCTTATGTTATAGTATTGAATTATTTGTAAGAATAATACTATATTAATTATATTCAGATCTCTACATATAACTCTTACACAAATAGAATTATCAAGTAGAACCACTTAGATATACAAGAAGCAATTGTAAAGACTGTAGGAGACAATATTAGATATTAGTATAAGTACACACACTCTGTGTTCTATACAGAACAAATTACAATTCAGAAAGTGACTAAATACTCACCCTATTATCTTGTTTATAGAGTAGAGCCAATCTTACTATTTAACCTGAACAAGACAACATACTTAGTTCTATCTGAAGGATTACTACTATTAATAGAAGAACTAGTAGTAATATGAGTGTAAAAGCTATAAAAGAGACTAGACAACCTTACACAAATGATAGAACACATTTGGAAAGCTTGTAAAGGATACACAAAGCATTTTACAGAAGTCAATTGTAATTAGATTAAAGACTATAACTTTACTTCAAGTATACTAGTACTAATCCACAATTTGAAAGTGAGCAATAATTTAGGACAAAAGATGAAACTGTAATACCTTAGACTGTTTATAGTAGTACAGAGAATGAAAGGAAACACTTATATTGTAGTAGAGTTGGACAGAGTAGTAGTCAAGCTATGTATTATAGTATTTTGTTTAATTCTGTATTTTCTGTATTCACATTTAACAGTTCTAATCTTGTGTCTTATTAAGGTAGCAGAACTAATGCCAGAAGATGTAGAACCATACAGAAGTAGTTACAAGGATACAGATGATCTAGACAACTGTGCTTCAGATACTATGCTTGAAGTAGAGCTAAGTGTAGAAGTCACAGATTCCTGATTCAAGAGTGTGTAATTTTTCAATATACTCTCCCAGTCTTGTATAAGGAACTAAACCTAAGGATTGATTCCCTAACAGTAACACCTAACTGTTGTACAAATTCTGTAAATACTGTGTTCAACTACAGTTTTGTATACTTTATTATATTTTACATTCTTTATACTTTCAATATTCTGTTAAATTCCTTCTCAATTATAATAGTATGTAAAAATCTATACAACAATCCAAAACCATATAATTCTATATACAAATTCCTTTCCATTCTATTCTGCTTACTTCCTTTCTATTCTACTTGTTCTATACATAAATTATAAAAATATCTGTCTATCTATTCCATTTCTCTAAACTCTCTATCTTATTTATTTTCCTATCCATTCTATCTACTTTCTGTTCTATTCTGTTTTTTTCTCACACTTCTACTTTTCCTTTCACAAAAACACAACTTTAAATTTCTATTTCTCTACTTACTATCCATCCTATCCTATCCCCTATATCTCTTACTCTAACTCTTTCACCCTACTATTTATAGAAGCTTCTACTACTATAGTAAGGAAGTTTATACTCTGTTTAAGAGGTATGATTCTTATATTAAACTCATTCTTTGTCATTATCAGCTACAACTCTATATTGTTCAGCTCCTTGTTCATCTGTAAGTAGATACTGTAGACTGTTCTAGCTTTACTGTATGTAATTAGAGGAATGACAAAACACAAGCTTTAAGTTGTATTGTGTACTTTCACAGTTTGTACCCTAGTCTTATACTGGATTCCCTTCAGGCTACATCTAGAGTAGTAGAATATACACACTATACACTAGTTTTCTATATAAACAATCACTATTAACATAGTCAAAAATAAGATTCAAACAGACTTACTTAAGTTACTGTAATACAGTCAATCTATTACAGTCTAGTAAGTAGATCCCTAAGAACCCTAGTACCTCTCTACACACTTTATACACTCAAGTGTGTAGAAGACCATTCTCTCTACCTAATCCAGAGGGAAGTCCTCATTCTCCCTGCTTGAAGACACTACCTTAACCTTCTAGTTTTTTGTACATGTTTCCTTACTAGAGACTAGAATCTCTACCTTTATAATAGTGTACTTCTTACTTAGAAGTACTAGTACTGACTCTAGACAACAAACAGAGTTAGTATACCTAGAAAATCAATCACCCCTCATCTACTATACCTTTTCCCTTCTTCTTGTCATCCTTCTTCTTTTCCAGCCTTACAACTGTTTGAGGAACTAGGAAAAACCTTATGTTAGTATAGTACAATTTGTTAGTTATACTTTATACTCACTAACTATTACCTGTTTCTCCTTCTCTTCCTTTTTTGTGTCAACCTTCTTGTTAACATGTATTATAATTGATGATACAATTACAGACACTACAGTATTAGTAAAACAATTAATACACATACAAACAGAACAGACACAGAATTAACAGAACAGACACAGAACTAAGAAACATGTATTAGATACATAATACAAGACATGTATCAGATATGTAATAAGTATTAAATATGAAATAATGAGACAACAGATATCTAAGACATACAGACAAACGAATAACATAAAAACAAACAACTTTATTAACTAAATACATATTATTATTAGGGTCTACACCCTTATTACTTAAGTAATAACCTAAGAAAACACATTCTAACAGGTTATGAGCCTTGCACTCTCTGCTTAATACCTTATATTACTACTATGAGACTATGCTACACTACTTTACATTAACACTACACATCTATGATAGACTCCCCAAGTACTTACAATACACACACATTGATCAGAACTGAAACAAATCCATCTACAACCTTGGAACAGACAAGTAGGACAAATCCTACTCACTATAAACCTACTAATGTCCCTAAACACTTTGGACACAATATTGTACAACTAAAAGACGTATCCAGATTCAAAATATGGAAGTATTAGATTAACTCTACTATTGTGGCAACAGGCTATACACACTTGTTCACAAATGAACCAAAGCCTGATAATATTAAGGTTGTGTACACAATTTACACATTAATAATTGATAAAGTAGTGGATCATATAATGGCTAACTTTATACATACTGGAATGTCAATTAAAACTCTTATGAGCAGATTAGAAGAACACTTCAACCCTCATACAGTTACATGTAAAGCATACAATGAGTCTTTACTATTTAAATGTAATAATCATGTTAAAAACTTCAGACAAGTATTTGATAAACTAGAGCAGATATATGCACAGCTAGTAGCAGACAACTTGAAGCCTACAGACACTATGTATTGAGCAGCTATTTACACTACAACCCCTCCTGAATATAGTGGTACTATTACAGCTATGGAACAGGCTTGGGATATGTTTTACAATGGAAAACCTGAATCTAAGTATCAACCTATCAAGCTACAAAGACTTATTACAGTACTATACTAAGTGTTTAACAATTTTCACATTAAAAACCCTATACAATACAATAATAACAAGCCTACAACATACAGACAGGCAAATATGTTTTGTACAAAAGATAAAAAGCACAGAAACAAAGGAATCAACAAAAATACAAGCAAATTGACCTCTGTATCAAAATGCTACAATTGTGGCAAATCAGGGCATTTTTCCTGTGATTGCCAGAAGTTACTGACTCAATCAACACTAGATGCCTGAGCCAAAAAGTCTAATCCTTTGGCTAATACAGTAGAAGCAACAGAAGCAAAATCTGTACCAGTAGTAACTACTCTGTGTATGAACACATACATTAAACAGGTACCAGACATTGAAATGACAGATGTACTGGTCTCCCAGCAGGCAAATACTATTGCAAATGCAAACAAAAACAACCCATTTACAAATTGGGTATGTTATAATAATATTTCAGACAAAAATAACACACTAATAAATAAATATGTCTCTAATACAATCAATATAATTGATTCTGGTACAACAATACATACTACACTGTATTACTTTTGCCTTACAAACATACAAAACGTATCCCTGGTAACAGTTACACTTGCAAACAAATCAACAGTAACTCTTACAAAGGCTAGAGATATGATTATTGAAATTAAAAAGGGAAATTCAGGAAATACACACAATCCTGTAATTAGTAAAATAATGTTGAAACATGTTTATTATCATTCAGATTTGAACTTTTCACTTATAAGTCAAGTGTTATTATGTAATGACAGCTTCACATTCATGTTCAAACAATTGGAATACATTATTTATCATAGACAATGTGAAATAGAAACAATTAAACTCAAAAACAACCTATATGTGTTAAGAAACACTCATTATATTAATTCCATGAGCAGAATTAGTGTTTACAATCTACATAAACGTCTTAGTCATATCAGTTATGATTATATTAAACATTTATTACAGAATGACACAACAATATTATCTCAAAAGATAACAAACTTTGAAGAGAAACAATGTGTTAATTATATAAAAGCAAACATTGAACAAACAGCACATCCAAAAATAAGATCTTTGGAAATAAGTGCAAACTACAGTAATATAATACATATGGATATAATAGGTCCAGTATTCTATAAAGGATATAGGAATATATGATATCTATTAACATTAGTTGATAATGTAACACATTGGGTATCTTTATTAAAATTACAGACAAAAGACAACACATATACTTAATATGTTTAATAGAGCACAAACATATTTACACAATACAGAATACAAATAAAACAATTGCAAAGTAATAACAATAGAGTATTCTGTAGGAAATTCTTCTAAGAATACTTAATTAGTCAAGGAACAAAATCCAGACTAACAGTAAAACATATACTGCAACAGAATAGAGTAGTAGAACAAACACATAAAACAATATTCAAACAAATACATGCCTCTATTACTTTGCAAAACATTCCATTATGCTTATAGGTAGAAGTAGTAATGTTACAAGCATATATCCACAATAGAACTCCTTGAAGAGTAATAGGATATGTAACTCCTTATTATAAATGATACAGACATAACACAAGTATTGATAACATACACAAATTTGGTCAATACATCATAATACAGAACAAAAACCTATCTAAAATAACAGATAGAGGTTATTACAGACAATGGATAGGTTTCAACAATAATTCAAAAGGTCATATTACATAGTATGATAGAAAAATAACTATCAAACGTAATATACAATTCCTTGACACAAAACCTTCACAAATTAAAGGAGACTTGGAAGAAATCTAAGAAAGCAAATTGGATATTGAGAAAGATAACAATACACCCAAGTCTAAAGGATCTAGTAATGGAAACAGATACTGCTACCAAGTATACAAAGAACAGACACACACTAAAACAAAATCCAAAGGAAAGAAGATAGGCTTGAATGTCCTGGAAGCTTGAACAGAAGCTCCCTAAATAATCAAACGTCTTTAATACATTTCTCCTGAATGAAACAACCTAAGCTATTGCTCCAAAATGGCTCCACACTTACAACAGGACCTTAGTGTACTCTCAGAAGACAAGGGAATACTTTCAGAGAAAGTGAATCACTAACAGAAAACACAAAACAAGTGGAAATTGGTAGAAAATATGTAATCTGACAAATCTGATCAAGAATCCACTGAATCTGATTGAAAATCCAACACAACTATACAACTACAATGCTCTACTTGAAAACACAAAGCTACAGAACGTTTAGGTGAAACGAATTTGCCTAGTAAACGTTTAAAAGGTCTATCATATGTTGATGAAACAAATATTATGATTTATCTTAACAAATTTAACAAATTACATACAGAAATAATGGCAGATCCATTATCATATAAGGAAGCAATCAATAGAAGTGATTGTGAGCTTTGGAATAAAGCTATAGACAACAAAGTACAACAATTAATACACTCTAATACTTAGGAGACAGTATATCCTCCTAATAACACAAATGTTATTAGAACACAATTTGTATATAAAACAAAACGTCTAGCAGATAATTCTATCAAGAAATGAAAAGCTAGCTTAGTTGTACAAGGAATATTTCAATAAGACAGTAAAGATTATTATAATAATAATCTATTTACACCTACTGTACACATATCTTTAATAAGACTTGCTATTGTATGAGGATGTTCAAAGAACTATGAAATACATTAAATAAATGTTAAATCTGTATACTTAAATGGAGAACTCAATAACAACAAAATAATATTTATTAAACCTCTACTAAGTAATTTAATAAAGTTAAAACTAGGACAAGTATTACAATTGTGCAAAGTATTATATGGTTTAAAACAAGCTGGACAACAATAGTATAAAACTTTATACTAAATACTTAATACAATTAGTTTTACACAATCAGAATATAACTTTGTAGTATTTTATGTAAAGAAAAACAAACATACAGTTGTGATACTATTAGTTCATGTTAATGATATAACTATTGTTGTGCAAAGTAATAATATTATCAATATGATTAAAGACTCTTTACAATCATATATAGAAATTACAGACAAAGGCAAATTACATTAGTTACTAGGCATAATGATGATGAGACAAAGACATTATATCAAAAATGTATTAATTCAATATAACTTGCAAAACAAAAAGAATTTGCAAATGCCTATATAACCAAATACACAATTAGTTACAGACAATAATCTACTAGAGGATGAACACACATTTATGTCCAAAATACTGTATATGAATATTGTCAGATTCTTACAATATATTGTGGATTGTACACAACCAGACATAGTGTTTATAACATCACAACTCACAAAACACTTAAAATCCCTAAGCATGTTACATTATAATACTATAGTGTATTACATACAATACTTAAAGAGAACCAAAGATAAATGGTTAGTATTTGGACAAGGAAATCATAATAATATTACTAGTTATACAGATGCAGACAGAATAATGTAAGAAAATAATAAAGCAATATCTGGATACACATTCTTCTTAGGAGAATTGCTCATATCTTGGTCAAGTAAAGGACAAAAACTAGTATCCTTATCTACATACAAAGCAGAAATAATAGTACTATCAAACAGAATACAAGAAGCTATAGTATTACAATACCTAGTAGATAAGATACTACAGATCTCTGATACACCTACAAATATTTATTATAGTAATCAAGCAGTAATTAAATCTATAGAAGCAGACAAAACAAAATACTCAACAAGAACCAAACATATTGGCTTACAATGCAATTTTATTAAATGTTATGTTGAGAAACAACTTATTAATATTAAGTATGTTTAAACAGACAATCAAAGGGCAGACATTCTAACTAAATTACTACATGTTCCAAAAATCAAACACTTTACAGACTTAATAGGCCTTGTAAATGTTTGAAGGGGACTGTTAACATGTATTACAATTAATGATACAATTACAGACACTACAGTATTAGTAAAACAATTAATACATATACAAACAGAACAGACACAGAATTAACAGAACAGACACAGAACTAAGAAACATGTATTAGATACATAATACAAGATATGTATTGGATACACAATAAGTATCAGATATGAAATAATGAGACAACAGATATTTAAGACATATGGACAGACAAATAACATAAAAACAAATAACTTATTAACTAAATACATATTATTATTAGAGTCTACACCCTTATTACTTGAGTGATAACCTAAGAAAACACATTCTAACACTTCTCTTTCTCCTCCTTCTTCTTCTCTAACATTGTGTGTGCCTCAGAATCTGTACAAGTAGACACATTAGTAGTGTACAAACTATTAGTTATACTATATAGTATACCTTTATTCTTCTGTGTCTCAACTACTAGATTCTTCTTTTCTAGCTTTATGATTCCTTCAGAAACTGGGTAAAGACAACATTAGTAGTGTATAATTTGTTAGCTATACTTTAATTCTTACCTGTCTTATTCCTCTTCTTAACTACTACTTTTGTCTTTTCTGTATTTGTAACAACATTAGAACCTGTATAAATAGTTAGCTTATTGTGTACAATTTGTTAATCATACTTACACTTGTACCTTTCAATCCTTCCTTTTCCTTCCTTTCCTTCTACTTTGTTACTAACTATACTAAGACTGTAGCCTTGTCCTTCTCCTTTGTGTTAACCTTAGCCTTTATACAGTCTTCCTTCTTTGTCTTAGCTCAAGCCTCCTCCTTAGTCTTTACTCACATTACTTTCTCAGCCTCTACCTTTACTTTTACCCTAGTAGTAGCCTTGTCCTCCTTTACTTTTACAAGTTCCTCTACTATTATCTTACAATCTACAAGATGTTCTACATTAGTAAACAAATTAGAAAGTAGGAAATTAGGGACTTACTGTCAGACTAACCTTTTTACTAGTATAAACACTACCTCCTTACTCTCTGATTCATCATTATTGTGAGTACTATTGTCTGTACTCTCCTTGTCTTTAGACTCAGAATCTATGGTTGAGCTGTCAGTTTCCTTCTTTACAACATTGTTCTTCAGTTTGCTTTTAGTGTTAAAAGCTATACAATACATTAGTATATGAGCTAGAGACAATACACTTTACAGATGTACTTACTAAGTATATGTTCAACTAGCTTGTCATCCACATCCATTCTCTTACTAGCTACTATATTGTTACACACATGTGAAATTAGAGGAAAATCACAAAATTAGTATAGAAAAGTAGAAGAGAGTACAACACTTATTGTCAGATTTACTAGAGAGTAGTAATAACATAGTGAAAGTAGTAGAACAAAGTAGGAAGATTAAGTAATAATGTTCCTATATACAGAACTTACATTCAGTCTACTAATTATAAAATCAACTATATGACTGTAGATAGTTACAAGCAAATGTACTAAGAGATGAAATGATTAGTATTATACTAAGAACTGTACATTGTATACAGACAATCACAGTAATCAATTCTGAACATCCATATAGCTTATAAAAGCATCTCTCAAGAACACTCAACTATTCTATATTGTAAACATTTGCAACTAGAACTACAAACTTGTACAGTCTTAGAATGGACTTACACAAGCTACTCACTTTACAGAATGTATGAATCATGTACATATTATAGGCTCAGAACACAAGTTGTGTTACAGTAGATAGCTTAGCAAACTATTACATTATTATTACCTAGATTAAAGTACTGTGATCTTCTAATCAGATAGAACATTAGGACAATCAAAGTAATAATCTTAGGAGACAGTTAGAATCTTAGAATTCTCTACACTTTGTCTACACTAATTAGATAATAATAGTATGTAAACCTTCTACTTCTTTTAATTTAAATCTTGCCTTTCCTTTTGTGTAACATTCCCTATGGCTAGAATGTAGACTACTTAAATTTCTTTATACAATTTTCACTCTATTTTGTTCTAACCTCTAGCAAAAGGTTCTCTTATTTGTTTATGTATTTTTTGTTATTTTTCTTTTGTTCAACCCTAACATTTCCCTGTTAGTACTATACTTTTCTAGAACTCAGAAAACTATAAATACAGCTACTTATATACTAGTTATAGGAGGGAATTCAGATAGTTTACCTATCAATTTAGCTCTTGTCTTTTGTCTCAAAGTCCTCTAGTATGAGGCATAGTGTCACAGTTCTCTACTCTTGCACCTTCAGTTCTAAGGGTTCTACACCCTTCCATACCAGAACTTAGGACTTCTGTCCCTTAGGAGTACTGTTTATAAACTATATACAGGCTGACTCTCACTATTACCCTTCCTTACTTTATCATTCCATTCCTTTGACTACCCTTTCATTCCTTGTTCATTCTATAGTCTCTTACCCTTTGTCTATCCCTTCATTCTTTGTACCTTTATCTTTGACCTTCCTTTCTTTCATTCTTTGTAGCTTATCATTCTTAGTAACTCATACTCCCTGAGTACTCTTGTGTACTTTAGTATATATAGGTATACAAGATCAGACTAGTCCTGTAGTCTTGATCTTGTCTACTCTAGGTAGTCCTGTACTCTTAGGCTCACTCTATATACTCTACTCTTGTCTTACTCTCTCTCTCTCTGTCTGTTCTATAAGTTCTGACTATGTTCTAGTACTTGTATTCTGTATTTCTATTGTGTAGGATAGTTGTAGCCTGGGTTCTCTTGCTGAGCCTTTGAGTCCCCTCTATACTGTTGCTGACATTAGATTAAGACTACCTATTACCACCCTACAACTCTCCTACATTTCAAGCATTAGTACTCACTGTTGTGTCAATCTCTTTTTGTTGTCTCAACCCTTTTACATTTTTAAACTTTAAACTTTCTAAACCCTTTTAAACTTTTACCACCCTTCTTCTATTCATTACCCCTTTTAGT
>NW_006760402.1:725694-741250 GCF_000271605.1 Fomitiporia mediterranea MF3/22 | reverse complement strand
CTTTGTACCTTTATCTTTGACCTTCCTTTCTTTCATTCTTTGTAGCTTATCATTCTTAGTAACTCATACTCCCTGAGTACTCTTGTGTACTTTAGTATATATAGGTATACAAGATCAGACTAGTCCTGTAGTCTTGATCTTGTCTACTCTAGGTAGTCCTGTACTCTTAGGCTCACTCTATATACTCTACTCTTGTCTTACTCTCTCTCTCTCTGTCTGTTCTATAAGTTCTGACTATGTTCTAGTACTTGTATTCTGTATTTCTATTGTGTAGGATAGTTGTAGCCTGGGTTCTCTTGCTGAGCCTTTGAGTCCCCTCTATACTGTTGCTGACATTAGATTAAGACTACCTATTACCACCCTACAACTCTCCTACATTTCAAGCATTAGTACTCACTGTTGTGTCAATCTCTTTTTGTTGTCTCAACCCTTTTACATTTTTAAACTTTAAACTTTCTAAACCCTTTTAAACTTTTACCACCCTTCTTCTATTCATTACCCCTTTTAGTTTAGTGCTGATTCCTTTGTAGTGTAAACATGGACCCTCCTACACTGACTGCCACCTCTACTGTACTACCAGATTAGTAGTTACAAGCAGACCTAGCTCAATATGTGTAGACCTCTATCTAAGAGGCCTTTACTAACTATATACTCTCAGCCCTCTCAGAACCTGTTCTAATTGTTCTAGAAGTTGCAACCTGTTCTAGAAAGAAAGTGTATATAGCCTACCCTTTAGACTTTAATAGACAGTACTTTAAGGACTTCTAGCACTAAGTCAAACTATATGTGACTACTACTTTGACTAATTTATCCTCAGATCTTAATTGTATCCTATTTGTCCTCTCCTTTATGAAGGAAGGTAACACAGCCACATAGGCCTAGAACTAGATCAAAGGCTATTAGATTGGAAGCCTGATCTGACTTCAGAACAATGAGTTGTATTCAGAATTCATGAGGCAGCTCTGTGTGTAAGGATTTGATTTACTAGTTTGTATTTTACTATTACTACATTACTGATTGTGTTGTACAGTAGGACCCACAAGTGCATATATTCTCATTATAGTTAGTTACACTTCCTCCTCATGTATCTACACATGTATACCCTTATAAAAGACAGTATTGACTGCTGAGTAAAGGGGATTCTTTTCCTCTGACCCCTTACTCAAGTACTAGGTTATCCTAGTCAGTAGTTGAGTGAACTAAGAGTAATTAGAATTCTCTTGTGAGGAACAGTGAGTTTCCTTACATATTTTTGACTGTACCCACCTAGTATTGAAACCCCTTACTAGACACTGAGGAATCAAAGGGTCTGATCAACCCTAGGTCTCCCTTGTTGTCTAGTATCCCTCAGGAATTATTAGTGAGTAAAGTTACAATTTTCAAGTAGAAACAGAGACTACTTACTAGATTGGCCCCTAGTAGGTTCACAATACTTCAGAATGCTGTAGAACACTTCTGGAACACATTATCACATATTAATATGGACTAGTACTAGATATGCTAAAGGTTTGCATTGATTGGATGGGTCAAGGACTAGGCATCTGTAAAGGCAAAAAGGAACAAACAAGTATGTATCAAGTTTACAGGCAATGGACAACAAGATTATCTATTAAATATTGATTACAATGTGGCTGCTGAGCCTTGACAGACAATTCCTAGAGGGTACCCAAGTCTGGATATTAATACTAACATACTAGAATGTAAGTCCTTATCCCTTGTAGGCTGGAGGCAACCTAATGAACTTATTCCAGGCAATAAGTCCTTGTTTACACAAGGCTGGAGGCACCCTGATGAACTAGTACATACTAATAATGTAGAATTAAGGTATGTAACTGTACTAGTACATATAGTTAGTCAAATGTATATTGTAGAGTAGAAACCAGTAAGTACTCACACTACTGAGCTTGCAGAAATAGCAAATAGTAGTACAGAGAGTAGAAACACTCAGGCAATTGGATTCAAGGATTTGTCCAATCAAGTACAGAAGGTTAAGTTTGAGGATTCAACTCACTAAGTACAAGCAATTGAGCTTGAGGATTCACTCTATCAATTTAAGACTACCAAGTTTGAGAATTCACTTAATAGAGAACAGGCAATTTGGTTTGAGGATTTACTAAGTCAATATAGAGAGCTAACAGTAAGCATTGAGGAATTTGCAAGCCAGTACAAGAGTTACAGAGTGTATATAGTCAGTATCAGTAAGAGTATGGATAAGTATCTAGTGAGTACACTTACTTCAGAACAGAAACACATTAACAACAGTAATGTAGAGAGTAATGAGACACTTAAGACCCTTTTAGACAGTGAAGAAAGCAGTCAGGACTCAAAGGACAAGAGTAACAGACAAGGCTAGGAGAGCCAGGCATCAGAATTACAGAGATCCAATAAGGAACAAGATTTCCAGAAGGCAAGTAAGACCTTCAGACACATTACAAGAGCTAGAGCAATTAAGATAGACATAAGACATGTCAGCCCATTCCACAGTTTGATAGACATCAAAGATTTGAATAAGAGAATGTACAAGTTTAATAGAATGTATTAGGAAGAGGAGAAAGTAACTCCTTCATCAAACAAGAGTAGACTCAATAGTATAGTAATAGAAAAGTGTGAAACACTTCAGGCAGGCTATAGAACAAAAGCCAGACATGCTACAGTACTTACAGACAGTAGAGATCAGAACTATCAATCTAAGAGTGTAGAAGAAACACTCAAGAGTCCAGACAAACTATTACATTTGCAGAAAGCAAAAGGAAAGTACAAAGCAAAAGGAAAACACAAAGTACAAGGAACAGAACGAAAACTAGAACTGCTAGACATTCAATACAACTGTGAAATTAATTCAGACTATCCAAACAAAACAGACATTACATTTACAGAACAGTACTTTAAGGATAGCAAAAGTGAACACATATTAGGACTACAAGGATCAGTACTTGATCTAGAGGGTGAAAATCAAGCATACACTTATGAAATTGAGTGTTTAACCTTATACATGGTAGATATTGACTACACATTACACAGGAGCAATGTACAGGAGTACTATAATGGATACAACACCCTAGCCAGGTCCAGGAATAAGAGAGAAAGTAAAATACCTGGATATATATGGTCTCAAATAGAAACATTGAGTTTTTCAGAACATTAGAGTATCCCTTACAAAAATAAAAGGAACAAACAATCCTATAGTAATACTTCACAATTGAAAGCAGTCCCAGGCAAGGTATACACTAGTAGTATTAGTGAGAACAATATCAATTCAGAGTGTAGCAAACTATACAGTTCAAAGCTACATATTGAGTACAGTAAGTATAAGAATAGCTCCAACCATAGTTTAAGAACAAACAATGGACACAAGCATAGTGAAGCACTAAATAATATTCAGAAAGGTATATTTGCATCAGTAAGACCTTCAGAGAGCCTAGCAAAGAATAGCTACACATACAGAACAATACAGAGCTCTAGGATACAGAGAAAGGGAAATTTTGACTCAGGATCAGATCCAGACAGTGATAATTCGGATTCCTCTTCATCCAATGACTACAATCAAAGTAATGCTTTATTCAAACTGTCAGACATTGATTTGAGTGATACTGAAGCTACTAAGAAGTACAAGAAACACTTGAGGAAGAAACACAACAAAGAACTCCTTAAATTAAAGATACAAATGTGTAGTACAGAACTAATAGCTCCTACAGTATACTCAGGTGAACCAGACTTGTAGAAGTATACAAAGTTTGTTATTGAAGTCAATCAGTATATAAAACAATCAGGACTTCATCATTTCCCTAAGAGCCAAGTAGGGATAATGCTAGGTTTTATTAAGGGAAAAGTAATGAATTTCTATTTGCAAAAGATTGTAAACTATGAGTATAGATGGACACTTGTTCAGTTCTTTAGAGGACTTATAGACTTTTGTTTCCCTTCTAACTTTACTGAAATACTGTGGAAAGAGTTCAACACTTTGAAACAAGATAATAGGAATGTTCAGAATTATTTGTATAATCTAGAGATGAAAGCTACAAATCTAGGAAACATTTCTCAGTAAGATTTAACTAGACAGGCATAGTATGGATTGAATTCCAAGTACCAGAGGTAATTACAATTAGATTGCTTGAATCCAGACACAGTAGACTATTCAATCTTCAAGGATAGGCTTAAGAGTATTGAAAAAGCAAATGAATCCATAGGAATCAAATGGCACATAGATTCTAGACATCAATTCCATCTGTAAGGATGTAGCAATGATTCTTAGAGTGATTATTTGCATACAGACAGTTCTGATAATTCAGGAAACAATTAAGGCACTCTACAGGATAGTGAAAGTAATGATTCAGATTACAGTGACTCTGTAAGGAAACTCACTGTTCCTTACAAGAGAATTCTAATCACTCTTAGTTTACTCAACTACTGACTAGGATAACCTAGTACTTGAGTGAGGGGTCAGGGGAAAAGAATCCCCTTTACTCAGTAGTCAATACTGTCTTTTATAGGGGTATACATGTGTAGATACATGAGGAGAAAGTGTAACTAACTATAATGAGAATATATGCGCTTGTGAGTCCTACTGTACAATGATCTGACACAATCAGCAATGTAGTAATAATAAAATACGAACCAGTAAATCAAATCCTTACACTTGCCCTCTAGCATTTAGTCCTAAATACTAAAAATCAGTAGAAAAGGCAGAAAACTTACTTAAAAGTAACAGTTAGTAATGAGTAAATAATAAAATACCTTGCCCATGCATATGGGAAACATTCTCATAATGTATTACTGCCTCTCTGAACTGATCCAAAGTCGATCTGGTGTGTATTGAGACAGTGGTAGTGTTCTGGATGGTGAGTAGTATGGTTCTGAACCATGTGAAACTAGATAAAATGTTAATAGAATTAAACATAGTCCATATTACCATATAGTCGATTAGTAGGAAAGTTGCCTCTTGATTGTCACTATTGATACAACACTTTTCAAAGAGAATTGGTGGAGTTCCTGGGGAGATATAGTGTTTCAGCTCTTGGGTACTCTGAGACACACAGTGTAGATTAATATGTACAGAAGTGGAAATTCTGGCAGTATGGTAATTGCAAATATTCTCTTCTCCTGTGTCTTCAGGAAGTGCAGAGGTAAATCCCTGATCGACAAAGCTATAGCCTTCTTCCTTAATAGAATGTATTAGCATTGTTGCTTCTAGCTGACCTTGTGTGTTTCTCTACTCCTGTAGGATAGTCATACAATAATAGATAGTAGACATGTATTCCAAAATTCCTCTACTATGTCCTTGATTTTTCCAATAGACTAGTTCCTACAAATGTAATGCCTTGTACTCATATTGGTAGAATGTCTCCAAATGTGTACTCTTTTGCTTGCAATAACCAACTGTGATGCAAAACTGGATATCCTGTTGAGCTTGATGTCTAAATACTAATTGTAGAGTGTAACCTAGAGTGTAATATTTGTCCTTGAATGAAAATATTGTCTCAAACTCAATGAGATCATAAGGTATGAGCCTAATATTACTAGATATGTGTGTATATGTATGGTATCTCTGTGTGTAATGAATGTCCTACTGTATTCTCATACTGTTTCCTTGTGTCTTGACTTGTTTGTGTCTTTGTAAGTTGATTGATTCGATTCCTGAATTGTCTGAGTATACTTTCAATGTCTCATAGTGTGATGTTCTATCACAAAATGTCTAAGTAGTGTTCTCTACTTTCCTGAGTGCTGTAACTGTCTGTATACTGTATTGTTCCATGTATGTCTCAATGAAAAGTCCTGTCTGTATGTATAGTAGTACTGTCTGAAGTCCTGAGTGTATACTACCAATTCTCTGTTCATTTAGCAAATCCATGTATGGATCAATACATTCTAGCCTTGACTTCCTGTCTTTCTGTGTCCTTGTCCTTGTACTGATGTATTCTTTCCTCTTGTACCTATCATGTGTCCTGTTTCCTGTAGTACTGATACTGTCTGGTCCTACAAAGTCCTTTGCAAAATTGTTCTGTAGCAATCCATGTAAGAGAAATGTATGTTCAAACATGATTGTATACTCAAAGAGTGTGTATACAATACAATGTGTGTGCCTCTCACCCTCTCATCGAAATATGATTTCATTTTCAGTATAAAACGTCTGGTACTGTCCTGAAACCTTTCTAGAGTGTCTGAAGAGGTCTTCTGTGTGTTTTTGTACTTCAAACCAATTGTAACTACTCATTCCTAGAGTAGATTAAACTGTATCATTGTTCAATAAATGTTCTAGAGCTTCCTAATACTCTATTTCCTTCTGTAGTGCTGAAATATCATTCCTGTGTGCTTGAATAGTCTGATCAATTCTTCCTAATTCACTATCACTCTAATATTTGCTGACTGTATGTGTATTGCCTTTGCTTTCCCTTGAAACAGTGTGATAATCCATTTGAGCAGATTAAGCAGATTGAGTAGGTTGTCCAGGTTCCAAACCTGTTCTCTAGCTTGAAGTTGCCCTCTGAACTTCTGTACTTTGTTTCATACAATGTGTATCTGTTCCTGATCTCAGTAGTGTCTTACTATCCTTGTAGTACATAGATTGTAACAGTTTTACATCCTGTAGATTGTAATTGTCATCCTGTAGCTTGAATAACACAATTCTTACTATGTATCCTGAGTATATGTGTGCTAGTGTATCTATTTGAGTGTCTGTAATGTTCATAATACATCTAATAAAGTATCCTGAGTCTATTCCAATGAATCCTAACTGTCTGAAGGTGTATTTTATAATGTAATACCTTATGTTCTCTTGAAACTGTGTTCTGTACAATATATCCTTGTAGTCTGAGCTGGTTCTGACGTTTCTGAACAATTCTTCATCATAAACTGAATAGTTTCATAGTGTAACATCCAATTGTACCTTATAGAACATTGTTCTATACGAATTCCCTCGATTGTACTCATTACTGACTGTTTCTTCAATCCTGAAGATGGAAATGTCTGTTCTAATGTTGTAGAATCAATATACCTGAATGTCTGAACATTCTCCTAGTCCTGAAATTGTCTGAAGCAGTTCTTTGCTTTTGAATACCTTCCTGTACTGAATAGAATCAACTGTGTATGTGTATGTCTGTGTCTTTCTATTGCTGTCAATGTATCTCTATGTATGATACTTATTCTAGAGTAGTATCATCTTATTCTTAATGTATATGTACTTTTCCTTGCTCAATGTACTGATTTCTGTCTTCTGATGTGTGATGTAGCCTTCTAACTTAATAGAATACCTGTGTGAATCGTTTGGATTGAAATATTTCTTAGTATCCAAGAGTAGTCATAGTTTATAGTCTAGTAATGCTTGATAGATTGTCCTACTTACACAGTTTACTATTTGCATTGTCTTGTAAACTATAATACTATCTGGCTGGTTATATTCCAATTGTCTAACATTCTCAGGTCCTTTCCTAATGTCCTAGTATGCATTCTTGTTGTCTGTGAACAACCTGTATTTCTTAAGAGCATTGTTTCAATTTGTGGCTCTAAGAATTGGTAGTAGTGTCTCTAAAGTGTTCATATATACATTGCCTTGTGTCTGTAGTGTCTTAGATTCCTTGAAACAATGGTTGTATACATGTTTCCTAGTCCTTTCCATGTGCCATGTGTATCCATAGTCTTGTAGAATCCTTTCTACACTGTATGCCTGTACTTTCAAGTGTAAAATGTTATTGTATACACTATACAATTGTCTATCTCAATGTTTAGACTTTCTACAATGTTTATTCCTGTACTGAATGCTTGTAGTATGATGCCTAAGTGCTGTAGTCTCATAGGGTCTCGAATATACTGAATTCACCCTTTCAAATGTGTAGTTTGCCTGCCTGAACTTGTGTCCCATTACAGAACTCTCTTGTTCTGTTACTGAATCCTTAGTATTACCTTTACAAAGTATCCAAATCAATAAAACATGTATATTACTGCTAGATATGTAAGAATCTGTGTTATAGTCTGTAATCAACTCTAATTCTATGTAGTTCTTGCTGTCCAAGTTGTCTGCTAACTTATCTAAAGTAGTGTAACTGATACTGACATTACTAGATGATAAACAATCATCCTACACATTGTTCAATCTGATTGTATTACAAGTAGGACAATTCTTAGCTAAGTAGTCATCTTGTTTACAAATGAAACATAGTCCTTTCACTCTCATTTCATCCAATTTCGATTGGGAATAATGTTTGAAACCTATAGCATATGTCCTGTGATTGTTTTCTGTCTCACTTTCATGCTAGTCATCATTCCTTGATGAATAATACAATTGCCTGGTCTTTCCTTTAGCATTTGCACTGCTTGTATGTGTAGTATCCTGACTAGAGTCACTGTGATCTGAATCATCACTTTTACTATCCTGTAGAGTGAATTGATCATTTCCTGAATTATCAGAACTGTCTGTATACAAATAATCACTCTGAGAATCATTACTGTGTCCTTACAGATGGAATTGATGTCTAGAATCTATGTGTCATTTGATTCCTATGGATTCATTTGCTTTCTCAATACTCTCAAGCCTATTCTTGAAGATTGAGTAATCTACAGTGTCTGGATTCAAGCAATCTAATCATAATTGCCTCTGGTACTTGGAATTCAATCCATACCATGCCTGTCTGGTCAAATCTTACTAAGAAATGTTTCCTAGATTTGTTACTTTCATCTTTAGATCATACAAATAATTCTGAACATACCTATTACCTTGTTTTAAAGTGTTGAACTCTTTTTACAGTATTTTAGTAAAGTTGGAAGGGAAACAAAAGTCTATTAGTCCTCTAAAGAATTGAGCAAGTGTCCATCTATGCTCATAGTTTGTAATCTTTTGCAAATAGAAATTTATTACTTTTCCCTTAATAAAACCTAACATTATCCCTACTTGGCTCTTAGGGAAATGATGAAGTCCTGATTGTTTCATGTACTGATTGACTTCAATGACAAACTTTGTATACTTCTGTAAGTCTGGTTCACCTGAGTATACTGTAGGAGCTATTAGTTCTGTACTGTACATCTGTATCTTCAATTTAAGGAGTTCTTTGTTCTGTTTCTTCCTCAAGCATTTCTTACACTTCTTAGTAGGCTCTGTATCACTCAAATTGATGTCTGACAGTTTGAATAAAGCATTACTTCGATTGTAGTCATTGGATGAAGAGGAATCCGAATTATTACTGTCTGGGTCTGATCCTAGGTTGAAATTTCCCTTTCTCTGTATCCTAGAGCTCTATATTGCTCTGTATGCATAGCTATTCTTTACTAGGCTCTCTGAAGGTCTTACTAATACAAATCTGCCTTTCTGAACAGTATTCAGTGCTTTGCTATGCTTGTGTCCATTGTTTGTTCTTAAACTACTACTCAAGCTATTCTTATACTTACTGTGCTCAATATATAGCTTTGAACTGTATAGTTTGCTGTACTCTGAATCAATATTGTTCTTACTAATGCTACTAGTGTATACCTTGCCTGGGACTGCTTTCAATTGTAAAGTATTGTTATAGGATCGTTTGTTCCTTTTATTTTTGTAAGGGATACTCTGATGTTCTGAAAAACTCAATGTTTCTATTTAAGACTGTATATATCCAGGTATTTTACTTTCTCTCTTATTCCTGGACCTGGCTAGGGTGTTGTATCTGTTGTAGTACTCCTGTACATTGCTCCTGTGTAATGTATAGTTGATATCTACTATGTATGAGGTTAAACACTTGATTTTGTAAGTGTATGCTTGATTTTTGCCCTCTAGATCAAGTACTGATCCTTGTAGTTCTAATATGTGTTCACTTTTGCTATCCTTAAAGTACTGTTCTGTTGATACAATGTCTGTTTCGCTTGGATAGTCTGAATCGATTTCAAAATCGTATTGAATGCTTAGCAGTTCTGGTTTTCGTTCCATTCCTTGTACTTTGTGTTTTCCTTTTACTTTACACTTTCCTTTTGCTTTCTACAAATGTGATAGTTTGTCTAGACTCTTGAGCGTTTCTTCTACACTCTTAGATTGATAGTTCTGATCTCTATTGTCTGTTAGTACTATAGCATGTCTGGCTTCCGTTCTGTAGCCTGCCTGAAGCGTTTCACACTTTTCTGTTACTATACTATTGAGTCTGCTCTTGTTTGATGAAGGAGTTGCTTTCTCCTCTTCCTAATACATTCTATCAAACTTGTACATTCTCTTATTCAAATCTTCAATGTCTATTGAACTGTAGAATGGGCTTACATGTCCTATGTCTATCTCAATCACTCTGGCTCTTGCAATGTGTCTAAAGGTCTTACTTGCCTTCTAGAAATCTTGTTCCTCATCAGATCTCTGTAATTCTGATGCTTGGCTCTCCTAGCCTTGTCTGTTACTCTTGTTCTTTGAGTCCTGGCTGCTTTCTTCACTGTCTAAAAGGGTCTTAGGTGTCTTACTACCCTCTATATTACTGTTGTCAATGTGTTTCCATTCTAAAGTAAGTGTACTCACTGGATACTTATCCACACTCTTACTGATACTAACTATATACACTCTGTAACTCTTATACTAGCTTGCAAATTCCTCAATGCTTGCTGTTAGCTCTGTATATTAACTTAGTAAATCCTCAAACCAAATCACCTGTCCTCTATCAAGTGAGTCCTTGAACTTAGTAGCCTGAAATTGATTGAGCAAATCCTCAAGCTCAATTGCTTGTACTCAGTGAGTTGAATCCTCAAACTCAACCTTCTGTACTCAATTGGACGAATCCTCGAATCCAATTGCCTGTTCATCCTGAACTTGACTGTCTGAATCCTTAAGAACAATTGTCTAAGTGTTTCCACTCTCTATACCTTTGTTTGCTATTTCTTTGAGTCTAGTAGTGTGAATACTTGCTAGTGTCTACTCTATAGTGTACATTTGTCTAACTATATGTACTAGTACAGTTACATACCTTAATTCTACATTATTAGTATGTAGTAGTTCATTAGAGTGTCTCCAGCCTTGTGTAGACAAGGACTTATCACCTAGTGTAGGTTCATTAGGTTGCCTCCAGCCTACAAGGGACAAGGACTTACATTCTAGCATGTTAGTATTGATATCCAGACTTGGGTACCCTCTAGGAATTGTCAGTCAAGGCTCAGTGGCCACATTGTAATTAATAACTAATAGGTAATCTTGTTGTCCATTGTCTGTAAACTCAATACACACCTGTTTGTTCCTTTTTGCCTTCACAGATGCCTAGTCCTCAACCCATCCGATTGATGCAAACCTCTAGTGTATCCAGCACTAGTCCATATCAATATGTGCTAATGTGTTCCAAAAGTGTTCCACAGTGTTCTGAAGCATTGTGAACCTACTAGGGGCCAATCCAGTAAGTAGTCTCTGTTTCTACTCGAAAATCATAACTTTACTCACTAAAAATTCCTAATGGGTACTAGACAACAAGGGAGACCTAGGGTTGATCAGACCCTTTGGTTCCTCAGTGTCCAGCAAGGGGTTTTGGTGCTAGGTGGGTACAGTCAAAAATATGTAAGGAAACTCACTGTTCCTCACAAGAGAATTCTAATCACCCTTAGTTCACTCAACTACTGACTAGGATAACCTAGTACTCGAGTGAGGGGTTAGGGGAAAAGAATCCCCTTTACCCAGTGGTCAATACTGTCTTTTATAGGGGTATACACATGTAGATACATGAGGAGAAAGTGTAACTAACTACAATGAGAAAATATACACTTGTGGGTCCTACTGTACAATGATCTGATACAATCAGCAATGTAGTAATAATAAAATACAAACCAGTAAATCAAATCCTTACAGACTCTAGTCAGGATACTACACATACTAGCAGTGTAAACACTAAAGGAAAGGCCAGGCAATTGTATTATCTATCAAGGAACAATGACTAGCATGAAAGTAAGACAGAAAACAATTACAGAACATATGCTACAGGTTTCAAACATTATTCCCAATCGAAATTGGATGAAATGAGAGCAAAAGGACTATATTTTATTTACAAACAAGATGACCACTTAGCTAGGAATTGTCCTACTCGTAATACAATCATATTAAACAATGTGTAGGATGATTGTTCATCATCTAGTAATGTCAGTATTAGTTACACTACTTTAGATAAGTTAGCAGACAACTTGGACAGTGAGAACTACATAGAATTAGAGTTGATTACAGACTATAACACAGATTCTTACATATCTAGTAGTAATATACATGTTTTATCAATTTGGATACTTTGTGAAAGTAATACTAAGGATTCAGTAACAGAACAAGAGAGTTCTACAATGGAACACAAGTTCAGGCATACAAACAATGTATTTGAAAGGGTGAATTCAGTATATTTAAGACTCTATAGGATTACAGGACTAAGGAATAGTACAGCAAACAAGTAGAACTGTATGAAACAGTACTAGATAGCTACATTAAGGTACAGACAACTGTATAAAGTATACAATAACATTTTACACTCAAAAGCATAGGCATACAGTGTAGAAAGGATTCTACAAGACTATAGATATGTATGGCACATGGAAAGGACTAGGAAACACACATACAACTATTGTTTTAAGGAAGCTAAGATGCTACAGACACAAGGTAACACATATATGAACATTTCAGAGACACTACTACTAATTCTTAGAGTCACAAATTGAAACAACACTCTTAAGAAATACAAACTGTTTACAGACAATAGGAATGTATACTAGGACATTAGGAAAGGACCTGAGAATGTTAAACAATCAGAATATAACCAGTCAGATAGTATTATGGTTTACAAGGCAATACAAATAGTAAACTGTACAAGCAGGACAATCTATCAAGCATTACTAGACTATAAAATATGACTACTCTTGGATACTAAGAAATATTTCAATCTAAACAATTCACACAAGTATTCTATTAAGTTAGAAGGCTACATTATGTATTGGAAGACAGAAATCAGTACATTAAGTAAGGAAAAGTGTATATACATTGAGAATACAATAATACTGCTTCAGAATAAGTATCAGGCATGGAGATACATTGACAGTAATAGAAAGACACAGACATATGTATACACAGTCAATTCTATTCAGTACAGGAAGAGATACAGGATTAGTATTGAGTACTACAAAGGAACTACATCAGTTGACATTAGAACACACATTTCCATCTTTAGGATTGAAGAAACAGTCAGTAATGAGCACAATTGAAGGAATTCACATAGAACAATGTTCTATAAGGTATAATTGGATGTTACACTACGAAACTATTCAGTTTATGATGAAGAATTGTTCAGAAACGTTAAAACCAGTTTAGACTACAAGGATATATTGTACAGAACACAGTTTCAGGAGAACATAAGGTATTACATTACAAAATACACTTTCAGACAGTCAGGATTCATTAGAATAAACTCAGGACACTCTATCAGATGTATTATGAGTATCACAGACACTCAAACAGATGTGCTAGTGTGTATATACTTAGGATACACAGTAAGGATTGTGTTATTCAAGCTACAGAATGACAATTACAACTTACAGGATGTAGAACTGTTACAATCTATGTAACATAATGATAGTAAGACACTACTGAGACCAGGAATGGATACACTTTGTATGGAACAAAGTACAGAAGTTTAGAGGGCGACTTCAAGCTAGAGAACAGGTTTAGAACCTAGACAATCTACTCAATCTGCTCAATCTACTCAAACAGATTATCACACTACTTTAAGGGAAAGTGAAGGCAATACACATACAGCTAGCAGAGATTAGAGCAATAGTGAATTAGTAATGATTGAACAGACTATTTAAGTATTCAGGAATAATACTTTAATGATACAGAAGGAAATAGAGTATTAGGAAGCTTAAGGACATTTATTAAATAATGATACAGTTCAATCTACTCTAGGAATGAGTAGTTACAATTGGTTTAAAGTACAAAATCATACAGAAGACCTCTCTAGACACTACAGATATGTTCTAGGACAGTACCAGACGTTTTACACTGAAAATGAAGTTATATTTTAACAAGAGGGTAAGAGGCACACACATTACATTGTATACACACTCTTTGAGCATACAATCATGTTTGAACATACAATTTTCTTACTTGGATTGTTACAAAACAATTTTGCAAAGGGCTTTGTAGAACCAGACAGTATTAGTACTATAGGAAACAGAACACACAATAGGTACATAAGGAAAGAATACATTAGCACAAGGACAAGGACACAGAAAGACAGGAAGTCAGTGCTAGAGTACATTGATCCACACATAGATTTGCTAAATGAATAAGGAATTGGTAGCATATACTCAGGACTTTAGGCAGTGCTACTGTGTATACAGACAGGACATTTCATTGAGACATACATGGAACAACATAGTATACAGACAGTTACAGCATTTAGGAAAGTAGAGAACACTACTTGAACACAGTGTGATAGAACATCACACTATGAGACATTGAAAGTATACTCAGACAATTCAGGAATCGAATCAATCAACTTACAAAGACACAAACAAGTCAAGACACAAGGAAACAGTATGAGAATACAGTAGGACATTCATTACACACAGAGATACTACACATATACACACATATCTAGTAATATTAGGCTCATACATTACAATCTCATTAAAATCAAGACAATATTTTCATTCAAGGACAGATATTACACTCTAGGTTACACTCTACAATTAGTATTTGAACATTGAGCTTAACAGAATATCCAGTTTTACATCACAGTTTGTTATTACAAGCAAAAGAGTACACATTTGGAGACATTCTACTAATACAAGTGTAAGGCACTACATTTGCAGGAACTAGACTATTAGAAAAATTGAGGACATAGTAGAGGAATTTTGGAATACATCTCTACTACCTATTACTACATAACTATTCTACAGGAGCAGAGAAACACACAAGGTCAGCTAGAAGCCACAACACTAATACATTCTATTAAGGAAGAAGGCTATAGCTTTGTCAATCAGGGATTTACCTTCACACTTCCTGAAGACACAGGAGAAGAGAATATTTGTAATTACTATACTGTCAGAATTTCCACTTCCATACATATTAATCTACACTGTGTGTCTTAGAATACTCAAGGGCCAAAACACTATATCTCCCTAGAAACTCTACTGATTCCCTTTGAAAAGCGTTGTATTAATAGTGACAATCAAGAGGTAACTTTCCTACTATTTGACTACCTGGTAATATTGACTATGTTTAATTCTATTAATGTTTTATCTAGTTTCACATAGTTTGGAACCATGCTACTCACTGTCTAGAACACTACCACTGTCTCAATACTCACCAGATTGACTTTGGATCAGTTCATAGAGGTAGTAATACATTGTGAGGATGTTTCCTATACACATAGGTAAGGTATTTTATTATTTACTTACTACTAACTATTACTTTTGGTAAGTTTACTACCTTTTCTACTGATTTTTAGCATTTAGGACTAAATGCTAAAGGGTAAGTGTAAGGATTTGATTTACTGGTTTGTATTTTACTATTACTACATTGTTGATTGTGTCAGATCATTGTGTAGTAGGACCTACAAGCACATATATTCTCATTGTAGTTAGTTACACTTCCTCCTCATGA
>NW_006760402.1:702401-725435 GCF_000271605.1 Fomitiporia mediterranea MF3/22 | reverse complement strand
GCGTTGTATTAATAGTGACAATCAAGAGGTAACTTTCCTACTATTTGACTACCTGGTAATATTGACTATGTTTAATTCTATTAATGTTTTATCTAGTTTCACATAGTTTGGAACCATGCTACTCACTGTCTAGAACACTACCACTGTCTCAATACTCACCAGATTGACTTTGGATCAGTTCATAGAGGTAGTAATACATTGTGAGGATGTTTCCTATACACATAGGTAAGGTATTTTATTATTTACTTACTACTAACTATTACTTTTGGTAAGTTTACTACCTTTTCTACTGATTTTTAGCATTTAGGACTAAATGCTAAAGGGTAAGTGTAAGGATTTGATTTACTGGTTTGTATTTTACTATTACTACATTGTTGATTGTGTCAGATCATTGTGTAGTAGGACCTACAAGCACATATATTCTCATTGTAGTTAGTTACACTTCCTCCTCATGAATCTACACATGTATACCCTTATAAAAGACAGTATTGACTGTTGAGTAAAGGGGATTCTTTTCCCCTGACCCCTTACTCAAGTACTAGATTATCCTAGTCAGTAGTTGAGTAAACTAAGGGTGATTAGAATTCTCTTGTGAGGAACAGTGAGTTTCCTTACACTATGCTTCCTTTATTAATCTGAATAAGAAGCACAATGTACAGAACAAGCTTGTGTTTCTGTGACAGGGCAAACATTCTGCTAATGCCTTCTTTTAGGAGTTTAATATCCTGGCCCAGAAGGTAGGTGTAAGGAAACTCACTGTTCCTCACAAGAGAATTCTAATCGCCCTTAGTTTACTCAACTACTGACTAGGATAACCTAGTACTTGAGTAAGGGGTCAGGGGAAAAGAATCCCCTTTACCCAGCAGTTAATACTGTCTTTTATAAGGGTATACACGTGTAGATACATGAGGAGGAAGTGTAACTAACTACAATGAGAATATATGTGCTTGTGGGTCCTACTGTACAATGATCTGACACAATCAGCAATGTAGTAGTAATAAAATACAAACCAGTAAATCAAATCCTTACACTCACCCTCTAGCATTTAGTCCTAAATGCTAAAAATCAGTAGAAAAGGTAGAAAACTTACTTAAAAGTAACAGTTAGTAACAAGTAAATAATAAAATACCTTGCCCATGTGTATGGGAAACATCCTTGTGATGTAGTACTGCCTCTCTAAACTGATCCAAAGTCAATCTGGTGTGTATTAAGACAGTAGTAGTGTTCTGGACAGTGAGTAGTATGGTTCCAAACTATGTAAAACTAGATAAAACATTAATAGAATTAAACATAGTCAATATTACTGTATAGTCAATTGGTAGGAAAGTTGCCTCTTGATTGTTGCTATTGATACAACACTTTTCAAAGGGAATTGGTGGAGTTCCTGGGGAGATATGGCATTTCAGCTCTTGAGTATTCTGAGACACACAGTGTAGATCAATATGTACAGAAGTGGAAATTCTGGCAGCATAGTAATTGCAAATATTCTCTTCTCCTACATCTTTAGGAAGTGCAGAGGTAAATCCCTGATTGACAAAGCTATAGTCTTCTTCCTCAATAGAATGGATTAGTGTTACAGCTTCTAGCTGACCTTGCACGTTTCTCTGCTCCTGTAGAATAGTCATACAATAATAGGTAGTAGAGATGTATTCCAAAATTCCTCTGCTATGTCCTTGATTTTTCCAATAGACTAGTTCCTGTAAATGTAGTGCCTTACACTCGTATTGATAGAATATGTCCAAATGTGTACTCTTTTGTGTGTAATAACCAACTGTGATACAACACTAGATATCCTGTTGAGCCTGATGTTCAAATACTAATTGTAGAGTACAACCTAGAGTGTGATATGTGTGTATATGTATAGTATCTCTGTGTGTAATGAATGTCCTACTGTATTCTCATACTGTTTCCTTGTGTCTCAACTTGTTTGTACCTTTGTAAGTCAACTGATTCGATTCCTGAATCGTCCAAGTATACTTTCACTGTCTCATAGTGTAATGTTCTATCACACTGTGTCTAAGTAGTGTTCTCTACTTTCCTGAATGCTGTAACTGTCTGTATACTGTGTTGTTCCATGTATATCTTAATGAAAAGTCCTGTCTGTATGTACAGTAGCACTGCCTGAAGTCCTGAGTGTATGCTGCTAATTCCTTGTTCATTTGGCAAATCCATGTGTGGATCAATACATTCTAGCATTGACTTCCTGTCTTTCTGTGTACTTGTCCTTGTACTAATGTATTCTTTCCTTGTGTACCTATCATGTGTCCTGTTTCCTGTAGTACTGATACTGTCTGGTACTGTAAAGTCCTTCACAAAATTGTTCTGTAACAATTCAAGTAAGAAAAATGTATGTTCAAACCTAATTGTATGCTCAAAGAGTGTGTATGCAATGCAATGTGTGTGCCTCTTGCCCTCTCATCAAAATATGACTTTATTTTCAGTGTAAAACGTCTGGTACTGTTCTGAAACCTTTCTGTAGTGTCTGGAGAGGTCTTCTGTGTGATTCTGTACTTCAAACTGATTGTAACTACTCATTCCTAGAGTAGATTGAACTGTATCATTGTTCAATAGATGTCCTAGAGCTTCCTGATACTCTATTTCCTTCTGTAGTGTCAAAGTATCATGCCTGAATGCTTGAATAGTCTGTTCAATCATTACTAATTCACTATCACTCTAATATTTGCTGGCTGTATGTGTATTACCTTTGCTTTCCCTTGAAGCAGTATGATAATCCGTTTGAGTGGATTGAGTGGATTGTGTAGATTGTGCAGGTTCCGAACCTGTTCTCTGGCTTGAAGTCGCCCTCTGAACTTCTGTACTTTGTTCCATACAATGTGTATCTACTCCTGATCTCAGTAGTGTCTTACTGTCATTCTGTTACATAGATTGTAACAGTTTTACATCCTGTAGGTTGTAATTGTCATCCTGTAGCTTGAATATCTTGATTCTTACTATGTATCCTGAGTATATGTATGCTAGCACATCCATTTGAGTGCCTACAATGTTTATAATACGTCTGATAGAGTGTCCTGAGTCTATTCTAATGAATCCTGACTGTCTGAAGGTGTATTTTACAATGTAATACCTTATGTTCTCCTGAAACTGTGTTCTGTACAATATATTCTTGTAGTCTGAGCTGGTTCTGACGTTTCTGGATAATTCTTCGTCATGAACTGAATAGTTTCGTAGTGTAACATCCAATTGTACCTTATAGAACAATGTTCTATGTGAATTACTTCAATCATGCTCATTACTGACTGTTTCTTCAATCCTGAAGATGGAAATGTCTGTTCTGATGTTAACTGACATAGTTCCTTTGTAGTACTCAATACTAATCCTGTATCTCTTCCTGTACTGAATAGAATCGACTGTGTATACATATGTCTGTGTCTTTCTATCACTGTTAATGTATCTCCATGCCTGATGCTTATTCTAGAGCAGTATCATCTTATTCCTAATGTATATACACTTTTCCTTACTCAATGTGCTGATGTCTGTCTTCTAATGTGTGATGTAGCCTTCTAACTTAATAGAATACCTGTGTGAATCATTTAGATTGAAATATTTCTCAGTATCCAAGAGTAGTCATAGTTTATAGTCTAGTAATGCTTGATAGATTGTCCTGCTTGTACAGTTTACTATTTGTATTGCCTTGTAAACCATAATACTATCTGGCTGGTTATATTCCAATCTTCTAACATTCTCAGGTCCTTTCCTAATGTCCTAGTATGCATTCCTGTTGTCTGTGAACAGCCTGTATTTCTTAAGAGTATTGTTTTGATTTGTGGCTCTAAGAATTAGTAATAGTGTCTCTGAAGTGTTCATATATGTGTTGCCTTGTGCCTGTAGCATCTTAGATTCCTTGAAACAATGGTTGTATGCATGTTTCCTAGTCCTTTCCATGTGCCAAGTGTATCTGTAGTCTTGTAGAATCCTTTCTACACTGTATGCCTGTGCTTTTGAGTGTAAAATGTTATTGTATACTGTATACAATTGTCTATCTCAATGTTTAGACTTCCTACAATGCTTATTCCTGTACTGAATGCCTGTAGTACAATGCCTAAGTGCTGTAGTCTCATAGGGTCTCAAATATACTGAATTTACCCTTTCAAATGTGTAGTTTGCCTGCCTGAACTTGTGTTCTGTTACAGAACTCTCTTGTTCTGTTACTGAATCCTTAGTAGTGTCTTCACAAAGTATCCAAATCAATAAAACATGTATGTTGCTACTAGATATGTAAGAATCTGTGTCATAGTCTGTAATCAACTCCAATTCTATGTAGTTCTCACTGTCCAAGTTGTCTGCTAACTTATCTAAAGCAGTATAACTGATACTGACATTACTAGATGATGAACTATTATCCTACACATTGTTCAATCTGATTGTATTGTGAGTAGGACAATTCCTGGCTAAGTGGTCATCTTGTTCACAAATGAAACATAGTCCTTTTGCTCTCATTTTGTCTAATTTCGATTGGGAATAGTGCTTGAAACCTGTAGCATATGTCCTGTGATTGTTTTCTGTCTCACTTTCATGCTAGTCATTGTTCCTTGATGGATAATACAATTGCCTGGCCTTTCCTTTAGCATTTGTGCTGCTTGTATGTGTAGTATCCTGACTAGAGTCACTGTGATCTGAATCATTGCTTTCACTATCCTGTAGAGTGAATTGATTGTTTCCTGAATTATCAGAACTGTCTGTATGCAAATAATCACTCTGAGAATCATTACTACATCCTTACAGATGGAATTGACGTCTAGAATCTATATGTTATTTGATTCCTATGGATTCATTTGCTTTCTCAATGCTTTCAAGCCTATCCTTGAAGATTGAGTACTTCACTGTGTCTGGATTCAAGCAATCTAATTGTAATTGCCTCTGGTACTTGGAATTCAATCTGTACCATGCCTGTCTAGTCAAATCTTGCTGAGAAATGTTTCCTAGATTTGTTGCTATCATCTCTAGATTATACAAATAATTCTGAATATTCCTATTACCTTGTTTCAAAGTGTTGAACTCTTTCCACAGTATTTCAGCAAAGTTGGAAGGGAAACAAAAGTCCATAAGTCCTCTAAAGAACTGAGCAAGTGTCCATCTATACTCATAGTTTGCAATCTTTTGTAAATAGAAATTCATTACTTTTCCCTTAATAAAACCTGGCATTATCCCTACTTGGCTCTTAGGGAAATGATGAAGTCCTGATTGTTTCATGTACTGATTGACTTTAATAACAAACTTTGTGTACTTCTGCAAGTCTGGTTCACCTGAGTATACTGTAGGAGCTATTAGTTCTGCACTGTGTATCTGTATCTTTAATTTGAGGAGTTCTTTGTTCTGTTTCTTCCTCAAGCATTTCTTACACTTCTTAGTAGCTTCAGTATTACTCAAATCAATGTCTGACAGTTTGAATAAAGCATTACTTCAATTGTAGTCATTGGATGAAGAGGAATCTGAATTATTACTGTCTGGGTCTGATCCTGGGTTGAAATTTCCCTTTCTCTGTCTCCTAGAGCTCTGTATCACTCTGTATGTGTAGCTATTCTTTGCTAGGCTCTCTAAAGGTCTTACTGATGCAAATCTGCCTTTATGAACATTATTCAGTACTTTGCTATGCCTGTGTCCATTGTTTGTTCTTGAACTACTGCTCAAGCTATTCTTATACTTGCTACACTTGATATGTGGCTTTGAACTGTATAGTTTACTACACTCTGAATCAATATTGTTCTCACTAATACTACTAGTGTATACCTTTCCTGGGACTGCTTTCAATCGTGAAGTATTGCTATAGAATCGTTTGTTCCTTTTATTTTTGTGAGGGGTACTCTGATGTCCTGAAAAACTTGGTATTTCCATTTGAGACTGTATATATCTAGGTATTTCACTTTCTCTCTTATTCCTAGACCTGGCTAGGGTGTTGTATCTGTTGTAGTACTCCTGTACATTGCTCCTGTACAATGTGTAGTCAATATCTACCATGTATGAGGTTAAACACTTGATTTCATAGGTGTATACTTGGTTTTCACTCTCTGGATCAAGTACTGATCCTTGTAGTTCCAATTTCCATTCACTTTTGCTATCCTCAAAGTACTGTTCTGTCAATGTAATGTCTGTTTCGCTAGGATAGTCTGAATCGATTTCACAATTGTATTGAATGCCTGGTAGTTCCAGTTTTTGTTCTGTTCCTTGTACTTTGTGTTTTCCTTTTGCTTTACACTTTCCTTTTGCTTTCTGTGAATGTAATAGTTTGTCTGGACTCTTGAGTGTTTCTTCTACACTCTTAGATCAATAGTTCTGATCTCTATTGTCTGTAGGTACTGTAGCATGTCTAACTTTTGTTCTGTAGCCTGCCTGAAGCGTTTCACACTTTTCTGTTACTATACTATTGAGTCTGCTCTTGTTTGATGAAGGAGTTACTTTCTCCTCTTCCTGATACATTCCATCAAACTTGTACGTTCTCTTATTCAAATCTTCAATGTCTATTGAACTGTAGAATGGGCTAACATGTCCTATGTCTATCTCAATCACTCTAGCTCTTGTAATGTGTCTGAAGGTCTTACTTGCCTTCTGGAAATCTTGTTCCTTATCAGATCTCTGTAGTTCCAATGTCTGGCTCTCCTAGCCTTGTCTGTTACTCTTGTCCTTCAAGTCCTGGCTGTATTCTTTACTACCTAAAAGGGTCTTAGGTGTCTTATTACCCTCTACATTACTGTTGTTGATGTGTTTCTGTTCTGAAGTAAGTGCACTCACTAGATACTTATCTACACTCTCACTGATACTGACTATATACACTCTGTAACTCTTGTACTAGCTTGCAAATTCCTTAATGCTTACTGTTAGCTCTCTATATCAACTTGGTGAATCCTCAAAACAAATTGCCTGTCCTCTATTGAGTGAATCCTCAAACTCAGTAGTCTGAAATCAATCAAGCAAATCCTCAAGCTCAATTGCCTGTACTCAGTAAGTTGAATCCTCAAACTCAACCTTCTGTACTTGATTAGACAAATCCTCGAATCCAATTGCCTGAGTGTTTCTACTCTTTGTACTACTATTTGCTATTTCTGCAAGCCTAGTAGTGTCAATACTTGCTAGTGTCTACTCTATAGTGTGCATTTGTCTAACTATATGTACTGGTACAATTACATACCTTAGTTCTATGTTATTAGTATGTACTAGTTCATTAGGGTGCCTCCAGCCTTGTGTAGACAAGGACTTATCACCTGGAATAAGTTCATTAGGTTGCCTCCAGCCTACAAGGGACAAGGACTTACTTCCTAGCATGTTAGTATCAATATCCAGACTTGGGTACCCTCTGGGAATCGTCTGTCAAGGCTTAGCAGCCACATTGTAATCAATATTTAATGGATAATCTTGTTGTCCATTGCCTGTAAACTCAATACACACCTGTTTATTCCTTTTTGCTGTCACAGATGCCTAGTCCTTGACCCATCCAATCAATGCAAACCTCTAGTGTATCCAGCACTGGTCCATATCAATATGTGATAATGTGTTCTAGAAGTGTTCTACAGTGTTCCAAAGCATTGTGAACCTACTAGGGGCCAATCCAGTAAGTAGTCTCTGTTTCTACTCAAAAATCGTAACTTTACTCACTAAAAATTCCTGATGGGTACTAGACAATGAGGGAGACCTAGGGTTGATCAGACCCTTCAGTTCCTCAGTGTCCAGTAAGGGGTTTTGGTGCTAGGTGGGTATAGTCAAAAATATGTAAGGAAACTCACTGTTCCTCACAAGAGAATTCTAATCACCCTTAGTTCACTCAACTACTGACTGGGATAACCTAGTACTCGAGCAAGGGGTCAGGGGAAAAGAATCCCCTTTACCCAACAGTCAATACTGTCTTTTATAGAGGTATACACGTGTAGATACATGAGGAGGAAGTGTAACTAACTACAATGAGAATATATGTGCTTGTGGGTCCTACTGTGCAATGATCTGACACAATCAGTAATGTAGTAGTAATAAAATACGAACCAGTAAATCAAATCCTTACAGTAGGATTCACACTTGAGTTTAATAATGTCCTTATTAGAATGCTTGAAAAAGCTCTTCACCTAGAACTGGTTGATAAGATTCTCAGAATGACACTAGAACTGATTACTTACACTAAGTAGAAGACATACACCATTTCCTTCAATCAAGCTGTGGCTCAGATGTGTCAAGTCTGTACAGAATACTTATACATATGTCTGACTCTGACAGTTCTGAGCCCTTAGATTGATCTGCCTGTAATTTGTGATCAATCTGTTCTGATAGACATTAGAGAAGCCTAAAAGTAAGGAGTATACTTTGCTTACAGAAAGTCAGGGCACTAAATTAAGGACTGCCTGTAGAAGTAACAGTATATCTGTCAGGTCATTAGAGTGATAATGAGTGATGAGTAGGATTTGTAGTAAGAAGCCTTTTCTACAAATCTGGAAGTCACTTTAGAACTCTCAGACTCTGACTATGTACCCTAGGATTTTGTAGAGGTCTAACAGTGAATGTGGTACTAAAGGACTATAACTTGGATTTTTTAACAGCCACTTTTGATTCAATAGACACTATAGGATTAGAAGTAAATAAAGTAAGAAAAGTAGAAAAAGTAGAAAAAGTAAATCAAGAAAATTATTTATTAAAAAGAAAAAAGCTGAAAACAAAAGTAGATAGTTCTCTTATTTCTTCTGATTCTTTTGATTCTTCTCTTTGTACTTTATCTGAGTCTAAATCTGTACAATCCAACCTACTACTTCTGTGTTCTAAGAACTTAGAATGTTTGGAATACTACCTAGCCCTGTTTACTACTTAGTAGTTTGTTTATAGTATCAAGCAGGGATAGTCTCAGCTGAGTTCACAGTTGAGAACATGGGTCTGTCCTTGTTGAAAGAGAGAGGTTAATGAGGAAATGTTAGTACATATACTTACCCTCTTAGATAACAAGGCTGTACAAGCTGTACATTCCCTTCAGAACAAGTAGCAATTTATTAGAGAATGCTCTAAACACTAGCTTCAGGTCCCTGTCCTCTTAGCTCCCTTCTTAGGATCCCCCTAGATCTGAACAATAGCTCTAGTAAACAGTAGATGTACTAGTTTGTACATTAATAAGGCCTTTGTGTAGGAACACTACCTCCCTACTTAATGTTTTCTACTTTCAATCCTAGTATATAATACAGATGGAACTCTAAACCAGAATGGTTGGATCACTAAGTTTGTCCAACTATGAATGACTATTTAGGATCATAAGGAAAGTATTGAGTTTAGAGTTACTAACCTTAGAAAGATAAATGTCTTCATTAGATTTGAATGGCTCAAGGCTTACAGCCCTACTATTAACTAGTTAGAGTAGACACTTGTGTTCAATCAGTGTCCTAAGTCTTACAACTATCTTCTACTACTGTTCTAAGTAGATACAGACACTTTTAATGTTACTGACAGTTCTAATAAAGGTGACTAGTTGTTCTTCTTTAACTAGGATAAATATGTGGACACATATTCTAGTTAAGGCAGAACAGAGTCAATCTGAAGAATGTCTAAGACAGAACCAGTCTAGAACCCTCTTAGAACAACTCTACTCTAGAATGTATGTAGACCTAGCCTGCCAGATTTTGTCTGAGAGTTTCCTAAAGTCTTTAGTAAAGAGGAATTTAACTAGCTTCCTGAATGTTACTCTTAGGACTATACAATTGAATTGACTAAGGGTTTCCAACCTAAGGATTGTAAGGTCTACCTACTCAACAGAGACAAGCAGGAGGTGCTCAACAAGTTCCTTTAGGAAAATCTTTAGAACAGCTGGATCTGACCCTTAAAGTCCTCTATAGCCTCCCCTTTCTTCTTTGTCAAAAAGAAAGATAGGAAGCTCTGTCTAGTCTAGGATTATTGTTACCTTAATAAAGGTACTGTCAAAAACAAGTACCTGCTCCCCCTGATTCAGGAGCTCATTAATAAGACACATACATCTAGGGTTTTCACTAAGTTAGACATTTGATAAGGATATAATAACATTTGGATCTGAGACAGAGATGAGTAGAAGGCTATGTTCTAAACTAATTATAGATTGTACAAACCAACTGTAATGTTCTTCAGACTAACTAACTTGCCTACAACATTCTAGTCATTTATGAATCACATCCTTACAGATCTGATTGACTCAGAGCATATTAGTGTGTATCTAGACAACATTCTGATCTTCACCCAGACAGTTGAACATTATTACTAACTAATCTGAGTGGTTCTACAGTAGCTCTAAGATAATAAACTGTTCCTCTAAGAAGTAAAGTATTCTTTTACACAGGAGTCAGTGGATTATCTAAGCTTTGTGATTAGTAGAGGAGAGGTCTGTATGAATCTAGCAAAGGTAACTGTAGTTTAGAACTGGCTATAACCTTAGAACCTAAAACAGGTCTAAGTGTTCCTTAGGTTTGTAAACTACTACTAATACTTTATTCAAGACTTTAGTACTATTACCTAGCCCCTTTACAATCTTACTAGCAAAGATGTTCCTTAGTAATAGGGTGATTAGTAGTAGTCTGTGTTTGAGTCCCTCAAGTAGACTATTACTAGTGAGTCTGTATTAGTAGTTCTGACAGTTGTAGACAAGTTCTAAGTCAAAGCCAACTCTTCTGACTTTGTGAATAGAGTAGTACTGTCCTAGTTTATTGACAGAAAGTAGTGTCTAATAGTGTTCCAATCAGAATCCCTCTCTGTAACAGAACAGAACTACTCTATCTATAATAAGGAACTCCTTACAATTATCTGTTCCCTAGAGGAGTAGTATTAATATCTTCTTAGTACTGTGTAGAAGTTTAAGATTTAGAGTGATTACCTTAATCTCTAGTACTTTCAGGTGCCTCAGAAGCTCAACTGCTACCAGGCCTACTAAATGTTAGAACTGTAAGACTATGACTTTGTACTAACTTACAAACTTAGAACACAAATGATGAAAGCTGATTTACTCTTGAGACAAGTAGGTTATAAAAGGGGGGAGAATAATAACAAAAATCTTGTTCTTCTAGACAATTCCTGTTTTGTGTCCAAGACAATCCAAGAGATCTGACTTGAATCTGAGAATGTTGACTTTGTTACCTATATACAGTAAGCTCTAAGACACACACAGGACTAGGTCATAGTAAAGTAGCTAGAGAAGTAGGCTAGAGACTAGGAGGAGGATAAGGATGGACAGGTTTACTAAGAAGGCTGACTGTATGTTCTAAAGGATCAGAAGCTGTAGAAGGACATTGTCTAAGCTTATTACAATAATCTAACTATAGAACATTCAGGCTAACACAAAACACAAGAACTTATTACTTAGAACTACTAGTAGCTAGGAATATAGAGGGAAATCCTAAAGTATGTGACTGGTTGTAATATATACTAACAGACTAAGACCTACTAGACAAGGGTTTAGACTCTCCTACATCTGTATTGGATCCTAGATCACTCTTAGGAGGAAGTCTTAGTAGACCTGATTAGTAAGCTACCTGAGTCTCAGGGTTACAGTACTATCTACATAATTGTTAACTGATTCTCTAAGCAAGTCTATACAGTTCCAACCTGAACAGAACTCACTTCTAAAGTTATAGTGTGTATCTATTAGGATCATGTCTTCTAGTTACACAAACTCTCTTAGAAGCTCATTCACAATTGTAGACTACAATTTGAGTCAAAATTCATATAGGACTTGTATGTACTTCTCAGAATTCAAGAGAACCCTTCTACTATATATTACTTACAGACTAATATTCAAACTGAGTGAGTCAATCAGGAGATCAAGCTCTATCTCTGAATGTTCATCAATTATCAGTAGTTAGACTAGTCTGAATACAAGTATGTAGCAAAAGTCTTTGTCATTCCTCAAAAGGTAAGTGTATTTGTAAGTGATTTGCATTGACTTATAAGGCTATAAGAGACACATCAAACCTTTGTCTTACATTTCTAGCATACATGAACACATTATACACACACAAAAAAACATGAAAATACAAGCCATTTTGTGAAAATAATGCAAAATTCTGTATTTTTTTGTACTTCACAATGTGTTGATCAAAGCTTTGATCTACATCTAATTTCTATGTATGGCATGCAAATCACTTACAAATAAATCTACCTTTTAAGGAATGACAAAGACTTTTGCTACATACCTGTAGTTAGCTCTAGCAGAATTTGTGTACAATAACTAGTAACACTCTACAACAGGACAGTCTCTATTCTTCCTCAACCATGAAAGACATCTGTACTAGGGGACAGTTCTGAACTAGAACAGTAGTTCTGAATCTGTAACAGACTTTACAGAACAGATACACAAGACTAGGGAGGACACACAAGCTCTTTTAGAGAAGGTAGTATAGATTATAAAGTAGAACTATGATTAGAAGAGGTCTGTAGCTAAGAATTACCAGTCTAGTAACAAAGTTATACTAGAAGTTACTAATCTGACTATAAATTGCCTAATGAAGAAGTTGGACAATAAGCACTTCAGACTCTTTATTATTGAAAAGAAGGTTAGTACCTCTACTTACAAACTCTAGCTTCTAGTAATATAGAAGTGTATACACTCAGTGTTTAACAAGGTTCTGTTGTCTTAGTACTACAATCTGGGTTTTCCTTTATAACAAAGACCCCTACTACCTCTACTAGAACTCATCAGTTTCAAACCAGAATACAAAGTAGAATATGTAGTAGATACTAAGCTAGTGTACAGAAAACTCAAGTTCCTTATTTACTAGAAAGGATACCTAGTTGAAGAACACACTTGGGAACCTGTCAAGAATCTCACTCATACTACTAAAGCAATCTAAGACTTCTATTAACTCTATCTGAGTGCTCTGTGTCAACTCTGCCTTACAGATTTCCAAACCCTACTGTTCTGACTTATGCCTGAGTCACTAACTGAGTCTAATATTCACCAATTAGGACAATTGGTTTTAGAGAGAGGGTGATGTTACAGTTCTCTACTCTTACACCTTCAGTTCTGAGGGTTCTACACCCTTCTGTACTAGAACTTGGGACTTCTGTCCCTTAAGAGTACTGTCTATAGACTATATACAGACTGACTCTCACTATTACCCTTCCTTACTTCATTATTCTGTTTCTTTGACCACCCTTTCATTCCTTATTCATTCTATAGTCTCTTACCCTTTGTCCATCCCTTTATTCTTTGTACCTTTATCTTTGACCTTCCTTTCTTTCATTCTTTATAGCTTATCATTCTTAGTAGCTTATACTCCCTGAGTACTCTTGTGTAGTTTAGTATATATAAGTATACAAGATTAGACTAGTCCTGTAGTCTTGATCTTGTCTACTCTAGATAGTCCTATACTCTTAGACTCACTCTATATACTCTACTCTTGTCTTACTCTCTCTCTCTCTGTCTGTTCTGTAAGTTCTGACTATGTTCTAGTACTCACATTCCATATTTCTATTGTGTAGGATAGTTGTAGTCTGGGTCCCCTTACTGAGCCTTCAGGTCCTCTCTATACTGTTACTGACACATAGTCTTAGTCTTAGTTGTTTCTGTATTACTCTGTTTGTCATATACTTTGTAAGTACATGTTCTATTATTCATATCTCCCTTCTAAGGTTGCACCCACACTAGAAGAACCTACATCTGTTCAGAAGTACTCTAGTCTTAAAGGACTTGTAGTTTAACTCCCCTCAAACTTATCAAATCACCTGTGTTCTTCTCTAGACACTTTACAAGAGTTTCAATATAATAGAAAGAGTATATTATTTACTATACTCTACTTATAACTAAACTTAATTTAATTGTCAAAAGTTTTAAACTCTTTTACTAATTTATACTATACACTTTAGTCTTACTCTTTTACTTAGTACATTTTAACAGCTTTAATTATAAGACTATTATTAACAAAAGTTAAGCCTTTTTATAACTATATTAAAACTACTAACAATACAATATTTGATTTAAGTTACTAAACAGAATATTACTTAATAATAAAGAAAGTTAAATAAAATACTAAACTAAGAGTCTTTCTAGTCTGTATCTTGTATTATTAGAAACTTTCTAGTATATACTATTTGTTGACTCAGGTTGACTTATAATCTTACCTAACCTAACCTGTTTTGACCTGACCTAGCTAAGTTAGTCTAAGTCAGGCTACAGGTTAGGATTTTTAAAAAATTCTGACCTGGGTTAAGTTATAGATTAGACTAAAAATCCTTCTAACTCAACCTGACTCAGTCTTACATATTACTAACAGGCACAGTTTTGTTTATAGTCTAAATCAGCTTATTTAACATTCTAAATCTTAACCTTAGTATACAACTCTTTCTTACTATACACTATTATAGTATATTTATCTTTTCTGTTCAAGTATTTATATATACTAACAATCTCCTCCTTTCTAGTAAGTTGTCCTCCTAACCTGTCTTACAAGTATAATCTTAACCTTTACAATCTGTACAACTTTATAGTATATACTATACACATACACAATTCAATTTATAAAACTAAGTAACAACTAAAGTATAGTAACAAGTACTATATTAATCTGTCTAGAATACATTCAACCCTTCTAACACAAATAACATTTGTAAAAGAATACTATAATAGTTATAAGTATAGTAGAAGGTAATTCTATTATAAGACATTGTATTAAAGCTAACTTGTTTAAAACAGTCTTACAACAATAGTGTAAGCTTTTTATAGAAGGAACCTTAATACTAGAACAATTTTACAAAGAGGTAGAAGATACAATATAAAGGTGTAGTCTTAAATGTAAATGTTTCTTTTTTTTAATATAATCTTTTTCTTTATATGTATTAGTTACAAAAAAACAATATAATAAATTGAAATATTAGATAAAGTTATAAATAGCTTATAATAATATATAATATATTATTTGACTTATAGAAAATAATAGGTAAAAATAACATCTTATCATTTGGGAAAAGTAGTATATTCTCTTATACATCTTATAATATGTATTTATCTTATTTATCTTATACTTGTATTATAATAACATAATATTATGTTAACATGTATTACAATCAATGATACAATTACAGACACTACAGTATTAGTAAAACAATTAATATGTATACAAATAGAACAGACACAGAATTAACAGAACAGACACAGAACTAAGAAACATGTATTAGATACATGATACAAGACATGTATTAGATACACAATAAGTGTTGGATATGAAATAATGAGACAACAGATATCTAAGACATACAGACAGATGAATAACATAAAAACAAACAACTTATTAACTAAATACATATCATTATTAGGGTCTATACTCTCATTACTTGTGTAATAACCTAAGAAAACATATTCTAACAGGTTATGAGCCTTACACTCTCTGCTTAACACCTTATATTACTACTACAAGACTATACTATACTACTTTGCATTAACACTACACATCTATGATGGACTCCCTAAGTACTTACAGTATGCACACATTGATCAGAACTGAAACGAATCCATCTACAACCCTAGAGCAGACAAGTAGGACAAATCCTACTCACTACAAACCTGCTAATGTCCCTAAACACTTTGGACACAACATTGTGTAACTAAAAGATACATCTGGATTCAAAATATAGAAGTATCAGATTAACTCTGCTATTACAGTAACAGGCTATATACACTTGTTCACAAATGAACCAAAGCCTAAAGACATTGAGGTTGTATATACAATTTACACATTAATAATTGATAAAGTAGCAGATTATATAATGGCTAACTTTATACATACTGGAACGTTGATTAAAACTCTTATGAGCAGATTAGAAGAATGCTTCAACCCTCATACAGTTACACATAAAGTATACAATGAGTCTTTACTATTTAAATGTAATAATCACATTAAAAACTTTGGACAAGTACTTGATAAACTAGAGTAGATATATACACAGCTAGTAGCAGACAATTTAAAGCCTACAGACACTATGTATTAAGCAGCTATTTACACTACAACCCCTCCTGAATATAGTAGTACTATTATGGCTATAGAACAAGCTTGGGATATGTTTTACAATGGAAAACCCAAATCTGAGTATTAACCTATTAAGCTGTAAAGACTTATTACAGTACTACACTAAGTGTTTAATGATTTTCACATTAAAAACCCTATACAATACAATAATAACAAGCCTACAATATACAGACAGGCAAATATGTTTTGTACAAAAGATAAAAAGCATAGAAACAAAGGAATCAACAAAAATATGAGTAAATCAACCTCTGTATTAAAATGTTACAATTGTGGCAAATTAGGGCACTTCTCCTGTGATTGCCAGAAGTCACCAACTCAATCAACACTAGATGCCTGAGCCAAAAAGTCTAATCCTTCAGCTAACACAGTAGAAGTAATGGAAGCAAAATCTGTACTAGTAGTAACTACTCTACACATGAATGTATACATTAAACAGATACTAGACATTGAAATGACAGATGTACTAGCCTCCCAGTAGGCAAATACTATTGTAAATGTAAACAAAAACAACCCATTTACAAATTGGGTATATTATAACAATATTTCAGACAAAAATAACACACTAATAAATAAATATATCCCTAATACAATTGATATAATCAATTCTAGTATAACAATACATGCTACACTGTATTACTTTTGCCTTACAAACGTATGAAACATATCCCTAGTAACAGTTACACTTGTAAACAAATCAATAGTAACTATTACAAAGGCTAGAGATATGATTATTGAAATTAAAAAGGGGAATTTAGGAAATACATACAATCCTGTAATTAGTAAAATAATGTTGAAACATGTTTATTATCATTCAGATTTGAACTTTTTACTTACAAGTCAAGCATTATTATGTAATGACAGTTTTGCATTTATGTTCAAACAATCAGAATGCATTATTTATTACAGACAACACAAAATAGGAACAATTAAACTCGAAAACAATCTATATGTGTTAAGAAACACTCATTATATTAATTCCATGAGTAGAATTAGTGTTTACAATCTACATAAACGTTTTGGTCATATCAGTTATAATTATATTAAACATTTATTACAGAATGACACAATGATATTATCTCAAAAGATAACAAACTTTGATGAGAAACAATGTGTAGATTGTATAAAAGCAAACATTGAACAAACAGTACATTTGAAAACAAGATCCTTAGAAATAAGTACAAACTACAGTAACATAATACATATGGATATAATAGGTCCAGTATCCTATGAAGGATATAAGAATATACAATATCTATTAACATTAGTTGATGATGTAACATGTTGGGTATCTTTATTAAAATTATGGATGAAAGACAACACATATACTTAGTATGTTCAATGGAGCACAAACATATTTACACAATATGAAATACAAATAAAACAACTGTAAAGCAATAATGATAGAGTATTCTGTAGGAAATTCTTCCAAGAATACTTAATTAGTCAAGGAATGAAATCCAGACTAACAGTAAAACATACACTGTAACAGAATAGAGTAGTAGAATGAATGTATAAAACAATATTCAAACAAATATGTGCCTCTATTACTTTGTAGAACATTCTATTATGCTTATAGGCAGAAGCAACAATGTTACAGACATATATTCACAATAGAACTCCTCAAAGAGTAATAGGATATACAACTCCTTATTATAAATGATACAGACACAACACTAGTATTAATAACATACACAAATTTAGTCAATACATTATAATACAGAACAAAAACCTATCTAAAATAACAGATAGAGGTTATTACAGATGATGGATAGGTTTTGACAATAATTCGAAAGGTCATATTACATGGTATGATAGAAAAATAACTATTGAACATAATATACAATTCCTCAACACAAAACCTTCACAAATTGAAGGGGACTTGGAAGAAATCTAAGAAAGCAAATTGGATATTAAGAAAGACAATGATACACCTGAGTCCAAAGGATCTAGCAACAGAAACGAATACTGCTACCAAGTACACAAAGAACAGACACATGCTGAAACAAAATCTAAAGGAAAGAAGATAGGCTTGAATGTTCTGGAAACTCAAACAGAAGCTTTCTGAATAATCAAACATCTTTGATATGTTTCTCCTAGACAAAATGACCCAAACTATCACTTCAAAACAGTTCCACATTTACAACAGGACCTTAGTGCATCCTCAGAAGATGAGGGAACACTTTCAGAGAAAGTGAATTACTAACAGAAAACACAAAATGAGTGGAAGTTGGTAGAAAATATGTAATCCAACAAATCTGATCAAGAATCCACTGAATCTGATTGAAAATCCAACACAACTATGCTACTACAATGCTCTACTCAAAAGCACAAAGCTACAGAACGTTTAGGTGAAACGAATTTACCTAGTAAACACTTAAAAGGTCTATCATATGTTGACAAAACAAATATTATGATTTATCTTAACAAATTTAATGAATTACATACAGAAATAATGGTAGATCCATTATTGTATAAAGAAGCAATTAATAGAAGTGAGTGTGAGCTTTGGAATAAAGTTATAGACAACAAAGTACAACATTTAATATGCTCTAATACTTGGGAGACAGTATATCCTCCTAATAACACAAATGTTATTAGAACACAATTTGTATATAAAACAAAACGTCTAGCAGATAATTCTATCAAGAAACAAAAAGCTAGATTAGTTGTACAAGGAATATTTCAACAAGACAGCAAAGATTATTATAATAATAATCTATTTACACCTACTGCACACATATCTTCAATAAGACTTGCTATTGTATAGGGATGTTCAAAGAACTATGAAATACATTAAATAGATGTTAAATCTGCATACTTAAATGGAGAACTTGATAACAACAAAATAATATTTATTAAACCTCTACTGAGTGATTTAATAAAGTTAAAACCTGGACAAGTATTATGATTGTACAAAGCATTATACAGTTTAAAACAAGCCAGACAATAATAGTATAAAACTCTATACTGAATACTTAATACAATTGGTTTTACATGATTAGAATACAACTTTGCAGTATTCTACACAAAGAAAAACAAACATACAGTTGTAATACTATTAGTTCACATCAATAATATAACTATTGTTGTGCAAAGTAATAATATTATTAATATGATTAAAAACTCTCTATGATTGTATATAGAAATTATGGACAGAGGCAAATTACATTAGTTACTAGGCATAGAAATCAAACACAATAGAAGCAAACGAATGATGATAATGAGACAAAGACATTATATTGAAAACATATTAATTTGATATAACTTGCAAAACAAAAAGAATTTGCAAATGCTTATGTAACCAAATATGCAATTAGTTACAGATGATAATCTACTAGAGGATGAACGTGCATTTATGTCCAAAATACTGTATATGAATATGGTCAGATCCTTACAATATATTGTGGATTGTACACAACCAGACATAGTGTTTATAACATCACAACTTGCAAAACACTTAAAATCCCCAAGCATGTTACATTATAATACTATAGTACATTGTATGTAATACTTAAAGGGAACCAAAGATAAATGGCTAATATTTGGACAAGGTAATTATAATAATATTACTGGTTATACAGATGTGGACAGAATGATGTAAGAAAATAATAAAGCAATATCTGGATACACATTCTTCTTAGGAGAATTGCTCATATCTTGGTCAAGTAAAGGACAAAAACTAGTATCCTTATCTATGTACAAAGCAGAAATAATAGTGCTATTAAACAGAATACAAGAAGCTATAGTATTACAATACCTAGCAGATGAGATACTACAGATCTCTGATGCACCTACAAATATTTATTGTGATAATCAAGCAATAATTAAATCTATAGAAGCAGACAAAACGAAATACTCAACAAGAACCAAACATATTGGCTTACAACACAATTTTATTAAATGTTATGTTGAGGAACAACTTATTAATATTAAGTATGTTCAAACAGACAATCAAAGGGCAGACATCCTAACTAAATCACTACATGTTCCAAAAATCAAACACTTTACAGACTTAATAGGCCTTGTAAATGTTTGAAGGGGACTGTTAACATGTATTACAATCAATGATACAATTACAGACACTACTGTATTAGTAAAAAAATTAATACACATACAAACAGAACAGACACAGAATTAACAGAACAGACACAGAATTAACAGAACAGACACAGAACTAAGAAACATGTATTGGATACATGATACAAGACATGTATCAGATATGTAATAAGTATCAGATATGAAATAATGAGACAACAGATATTTAAGACATACAGACAGACAAATAACATAAAAACAAACAACTTATTAACTAAATACATATTATTATCAGGGTCTACACTCTCATTACTTGTGTGATAACTTAAGAAAACACATTCTAACATATTATTATTACTTTCTTTAATATCTATTACTCTTATTCAACTTTAATGTATTTTTAATAACTATATTAGTTGAGGGAAAGTAGTATATAATAATTTACATAATATTAATAATTAATAATTTATATATTCATATAAGATAAAACATTACTGTTTCTTTTTTCCTAATGTGTATACTTATAGTAGGAATCTTAATAACTGGAAGAATAAGAAACAGTCTTTATAAAAGGATATAGCTTACATAGTACTGTTTGTACAAACATTTTCTTCTTACTATAAATGTAATCTTACAATCTTTTAAAGGGACTCAGAGTATTGTATACAGTAAGAGTAATTTATACACATTTTCAGTATGTTACATTCCTTTTAATAATATATTTATATATTCTTACATAACTACTCTAGTCTAAAGACAATCTTATTTATAAAGGAAGCTAGTAAGAACACTAAACCTAATGTTAGAAAAGACTTAAGGATTTCTAACATGAGAAAGTGAGTTGTTCCTAATAAGTGTTTATTTGTTATTCTCCTTATATTTACTATACTCAAAGTATATTTATAGTAAATCATATTAACTTTTCTAACTTTGAATATTGTGACTATCTTTCCTTAAAGGTTATAAGAGAAGCTAGTCTTGTACCAACTGAGCAGATCAGACTAATTAATATACTAAATATTTTCTCTACTAAGTCTGAGTAAAGTCTTAATTATATATAGAAATACTACTTGTTGAACAACTGTATAACTATATAGTATAATAGTTACAGATCTATTTGTTTACACTTAGTAACTCATTACTAACTGATAAACTTGTAACAAGGCTACTTACAGAATATAAAGTATTAAATTTACTAAAGTACTATACAAGCTGTACAGAAAACTATTTTAAAAAACTCTAAAAATAGTTTTATAAGATAGCTCAATTAGATATACTATAACTTATTTGTTCTCCAGACAGGGAGACTATTAAAGTACTTACAAATCCAATTATAAGAGACAACTATTTACTTATAACACTGTTACACTAGTAGTAAAGATGAGTTACATTACTACTAAGTAAGCTTAATTAACTTGATCAGTCATTACTTCTAGTAGACTTAGTAACTAAATAGAGATGAGTATTAAAGTACTACAAGAAGATAGAAAACAGTAACATGAAAGGTTTTAACAGTAATATAAGAGACAAGAAAGATAGTCTAACTTTTAACTAGCATAGTAGGAGTGCCCCAAGTACTCTCTCTTATTAAGACATCAAGCAAGTGTCTGCCTTATATACTACATGGTAAAGTCTGATAGTCTGAGACATTCTAAGCATAGTAACTCTACATAAGGCAATTAGGGATTTCCTAATCCAGAGCTTAATCTAATACTCCCCTTCAAGCATTAATTAAGAACTAGGACTGTATGCCTAATAGTTCATTTAGATACTTGATCTGCAGGATGTAGAGAGCTTTTGTAAGGATGTCTGCTAATTGGTTCTGTGATTGAACATAGCATACATCAATATAATCGTTTTGAATATAACATTACACAAAGTCTTTTTGTAAATCAAGATGTTTAGTGTAAGTGTTGTACATTATTTTGTCAGACTTTACAGTCTTTATTACACCTTGATTATCACAATAAATTGTAATGGGTGCTGATTCAGTCTGTAGTACTTCTTCAGTGAATCGTTTGAGCCAAATGGCTTCTTGAGTAGCATACACCAGCACTTACAACTCTGCTTTGTAAACAGATAGTAGTACCAGGTTTTGCTGTTTGCTTGACCAGGATATGGTCAATTTAGCTAATTGAAAGATGTAACCATTTATTGCTTTATGTCCTTCCATCATTCGTCTGTCTGCATCACAATAGCCTTGTAGTTTTAAGGCGTTTGTGCTTCCAAGTTGAAGCCAGCAATTTGTTGTATATTTTAAATATGTAAAGTAATGTTTCACTACTTTGTAGTGATACATTTGGGGCTTTTGTAAGTAGTGTACTAATTGCCCAGTAATATAAGATATGTCTAGCTGTGTGTAATCTACAACATATCTTAACAATCCTACCATATTCATGTATGGTGTTGTTTCATTATTACTTTCGTTTGTATTGTACATATTGTTTGTATTGTTAGATAGATCTATTCTAGGAGTAATAGGCGTTTGTAGTGCCTTTTCGTTTTCAAAGTGGTAACACTTGATTATACTTTCAATATAATACTTTTACTATAAGCTAATTGTTTGTTGAGGTCTATCTTAGCTTATTTCAATACCAAGTAACTAATGTATTTTGTTACTGTTAGTAAATGCAATGTGTTGTCTTAATGCATGTTTAAATGCTGTTATTATAGTAATAGTTTTGCCAATAATCATAATATTGTTAATGTGTATAAATGTTACAAGAATTGTTTATTATTTTGTTTCTTGTAAAATACAGTGTGATTGTAATTAGCTTGTTCTAATCCAATCTTAAGTAGTAGTTTGGTAATCTTCTTGTACTATTGTCTACCTACTTGTTTCAATCTGTATAATACTTTATTTAAGTATAATGCCTGTCCAGGTTTAATATCTGTAAGTAGCCTGCCTGACAGTAGTTTCACATAAATGAGTTTGTCCTCATTTAGTTCTCTATAAAGATATACAGATTTTACATCTATCTGATGTATTTTGTAGTTCTTAGATGCTGCCCAAGATACAATATTGACTGTTGATAGGTTT
>NW_006760402.1:701433-702381 GCF_000271605.1 Fomitiporia mediterranea MF3/22 | reverse complement strand
ATCTATTCTAGGAGTAATAGGCGTTTGTAGTGCCTTTTCGTTTTCAAAGTGGTAACACTTGATTATACTTTCAATATAATACTTTTACTATAAGCTAATTGTTTGTTGAGGTCTATCTTAGCTTATTTCAATACCAAGTAACTAATGTATTTTGTTACTGTTAGTAAATGCAATGTGTTGTCTTAATGCATGTTTAAATGCTGTTATTATAGTAATAGTTTTGCCAATAATCATAATATTGTTAATGTGTATAAATGTTACAAGAATTGTTTATTATTTTGTTTCTTGTAAAATACAGTGTGATTGTAATTAGCTTGTTCTAATCCAATCTTAAGTAGTAGTTTGGTAATCTTCTTGTACTATTGTCTACCTACTTGTTTCAATCTGTATAATACTTTATTTAAGTATAATGCCTGTCCAGGTTTAATATCTGTAAGTAGCCTGCCTGACAGTAGTTTCACATAAATGAGTTTGTCCTCATTTAGTTCTCTATAAAGATATACAGATTTTACATCTATCTGATGTATTTTGTAGTTCTTAGATGCTGCCCAAGATAACAATAATTGTACTGTTGATAGTTTTGTTACTAGAGCAAATAAGTTGTCAGAATAGAAGTCTATTCTATTCTTTTGAGTGTATCCTTGTACTACAAATTGTGCTTTGTATTTGTCTATTTGGCTGTTAGCCAGTCTTTTGATTTTATAGACAAATTTCATTCCAATTATATTTGTATTCATAGGGGGGATAGTATATATTCACATGTTTCATTGTTGAAGTGACTGTATTTCATCCTTCATAGCTTTGATCCACTGTTCTTTGTTTATATGTGTTATAGCATTGTAATACATTAATAGATTGTTATAGATTTTGTTGAGGAATTTGTTAAATTCTGTTAGATACATAGTTAGGTTTATATTGTCTTTGTAATTTAAACCTATAGTTTGTTTA
>NW_006760402.1:692310-701413 GCF_000271605.1 Fomitiporia mediterranea MF3/22 | reverse complement strand
CTAATCCAATCTTAAGTAGTAGTTTGGTAATCTTCTTGTACTATTGTCTACCTACTTGTTTCAATCTGTATAATACTTTATTTAAGTATAATGCCTGTCCAGGTTTAATATCTGTAAGTAGCCTGCCTGACAGTAGTTTCACATAAATGAGTTTGTCCTCATTTAGTTCTCTATAAAGATATACAGATTTTACATCTATCTGATGTATTTTGTAGTTCTTAGATGCTGCCCAAGATAACAATAATTGTACTGTTGATAGTTTTGTTACTAGAGCAAATAAGTTGTCAGAATAGAAGTCTATTCTATTCTTTTGAGTGTATCCTTGTACTACAAATTGTGCTTTGTATTTGTCTATTTGGCTGTTAGCCAGTCTTTTGATTTTATAGACAAATTTCATTCCAATTATATTTGTATTCATAGGGGGGATAGTATATATTCACATGTTTCATTGTTGAAGTGACTGTATTTCATCCTTCATAGCTTTGATCCACTGTTCTTTGTTTATATGTGTTATAGCATTGTAATACATTAATAGATTGTTATAGATTTTGTTGAGGAATTTGTTAAATTCTGTTAGATACATAGTTAGGTTTATATTGTCTTTGTAATTTAAACCTATAGTTTGTTTAACCAGTCTTTGCTCTTGTGTAGAGCATTGTATGACAGGTTCTTTATCTTTATTATTGTTATTAGGAAGAGTTATTGTTATTAGGAAGAGTTTTATCATTGTTTGATGTATCATCATTATGATTATTCTCCCCTTCAATCCTAGACATTGGTTTGTCTATGAATTGTACATTACGTTCAACAGTAACTTTATTATTATAGTACACTAAGTGACCTTTACTGTCAGTATCATAACCTAGCCATTGTGCATATTAGCCTCTAGGTTGTAGTTTATGTGTTTGTTCATTCTGTATAATATAATATGCACCAAATTGTTGTATATTATCTATTTGATAATGTTTGTTATACTGTTTGTAATATAGTGTTGTGAAATTAATAGTAACTCTTAGTGTTCTGTTATGAATAAACGTTTGATATTGTACTGTATATACTCAGAATTTTATAAGTAACTTTGCTAATAACAGACACATATGTATACTGTTAAAGATAGTCTTATGTATATGTTCTACAACTCTGTTCTACTGTAGTGTATTGTGTACTGTTAATCTACATATTGTTCCTTGACTTTCAATATATGTAGTGAAGTCTTTACTTAGGAACACTGTATTGTTATTACTTTAGAGAGTTTTAACTCTTATACTGTACTGTATAAATAGTCTCATTGTATGCTTTACATATTCAGTGAAAGCATTACTTTTATGCTGCATAGGTAGCATAGTTACCCATTGTGTAGTATCATCTATGATAGTAAAAAGATATTTGTACTTGCTGTAAGCTTGTACTAGGGCAGGTCCCCAAATATTAATGTAGAGATGATCTCTATAACATTGTGTAAGAGGTGTTGTTTGTATTTTTGGTATTTCATTGTGTTGTATGTTTGCTTTGATACAATCTGTACACTGTGCATTTTTATTGTCTGTTATCCTTTAACTTATAATCTTAGGATACTCTTGTATGAGTTTGTACAAGTAATCAAAATTAACATGACCCATTTGTCAATGTAAATCAATGATAGTGATTGTGTTAATAGATTGTTTATTATGATGAGAAACTATCATATACAAGTTATTTTATACATGTATTTCACCAATCTTTGTATGAGTAGGAGAATAAATAATACATTCATTGTTTGTTTTCATTAAAACATATCCTACTTTGTATAATAGTGCTTCACTAACAAGTGTGAAGTTCAGATTGGGATGATAGTATATGTTTTGTAGTGAAATCATATTCACCTTAGTATGCTCATTGGCTTTGTCTTGTAGTTTTATGTTAAATGTCATTACTCCACTTTTGCTAAGTGTGAATGACAATTTATTTGCAATTGTAATGTTTATTAGGGTCAAGTTCTAGACGTTTGTAAGATGGAACAAGTATGGAGTAGTATGTACATTTGTACTAGAGTCCAATATATTAATACAATGTATTAGTTCAGTATCATTATAATGTATTGTATTAATACATATGTTTGGATTGTAATTGAACTCCTTAATGACTTCTTTTGTATTGTCAAATGAGCTCATGAAGTTGTCTACTTGTATGACACCATCCTCTTGTACTTTGAATGCTGAAAATATGTTGGATTCAGTAGATAGAGCAGATTGAATAGGTAAGCTGCTAGAACTTGATGCTGAGGCTTCTACAATTGTAGACTCTAGCATTAGTGTTTCATTAATGTCTTTAATGAATGCTGTTTTGTTATTGTCTCTAATGAATACTGCTGCATTAAGTGTAGGTTGAGACAACATAGTAGTAGTAGTAGAAGTAGTAGCTGTTTGCCTATACTTTTTCTTTCAAGCTTCTATTGTTTTGCTTGTTAGAGGATTTCAGCAGTCTTTTGACATGTGTCTGTACTTATTACAGTTGTAGCATTTAACTTTATTATAAGGCTTTGTTTTGCCTTTAGCTACACTTTTGCCTTTTGTTTGTAGGCTGTCTCATTCAGTATCTTGTTTCGTTTGAGAGTACTGAGAATGATACTCAGTATATATGTTTTGTAATTTGTGTATCAACTTAGCTAGTGTCAGAATGTCTTTCTGAGCTGCTGTAACTGTTGGTAGTTGATTATAATGGGTAATCTACCTGTCTAGTATTGTTACTACCCATCTATACTCATGAGGAGTAGTGAGGTAAATTGCTGAGATGTATGTATTGTCATTGAGGGCTTATTATGTGTAGACAACTGCTTATAGATTTGTTCAATATTGTCTAACATCTTATCAAACTGTGATACATACTCTTTTACTGTAAACAATGTAGATATGTCTACAGTATGTGTCATTGTTGTTTGAACATTGTATTGTTCAGAAAGCACCTTTATGAGACTTCTAACACTTGTATGTATTGTGAAGTTTGTATAAATTGTATCAGTTATTGTTTTCATTATACAATAATACAAAACGTTGCCTGTATGTATGCCAGCATTATCAGAGGAAGGGGGATTGTGCTCTAGATGGTCTGAGAGCATTATGACAGTGAGTGTACTGTGTATGTGTAAGTGCTATATCTTGTATCTCTTTACACTAGCTAACTTTTCTGTTCCCTTGAAGAACTTTGTAACATCAGAGTCCTTCATTGTAGCATTAACAAAGGTATGTGTTGTAGACAACATTGTAATAGGTTTGGGGGGAGAGGGAGGTCTAGGGCTTGGTGGGCTAGTAGGAGGCAAAGGTGTTCTGTAAGAGCAAGTGTATGGAGGCATTCAATAAGTACTAAGGCTCATAACCTTTTAACTAGCATAGTAGGAGTGCCCTAAGTACTCTCTCTTATTAAGACATCAAGCAAGTGTCTGCCTTATATACTACATGGTGAAGTCTGATAGTCTGAGACATTCCAAGCACAGTAACTCTATATAAGGCAATTGGGGATTTCCTAATCCAGAGCTCAATCTAATACTAACTCTATCTCCTAGGTTAGTATACTTAAAACATGTAAGACAGTCAAAGAATCTAAAACAGATCAGGGAAAAGTATATTATACAGTTATACTTTAATACAGGAAAGGAGCAAACACTAAAAAAAATAGAGAGTGAGAGAGAGAGAGAGATAAACAGAAAGTAAGACTCATACTATAAGAGGCACAGATAACTATAAGAGAATAATAGGTCATAATAGTATACAACATGTTAGAAAGTCTTATTATTACTTAAATACTTGATAAACTACAAGTGAAATAAATATCATTACAGTAAATATAAGAAGGGTAGGTAGAGTATTCACTATATTGCTACTATGTTAGGTATCTTTTCAAACTCTGTGCAAAATCCTAGAGTTGTGTGTCAATAGGGAAAAGTGTGTCTGCTCTTAGTGTATAATACTCATTCCAAATTCTGGTAGCTTTGCATTATACTAAGATACAAACAGGTGATTGAGGCAATGTTGTGGCATACTACTATATTTGGTACTATGAGGTGTACTTTGCACATTATAGTACAAAGTACAATATTAGACATATATTGAGAAAACCAGTAGTCAACTTACCAACCTTTTAAAACCAAACACAAGAAGCAAGCCAGTATAACTTCATGTCAGCAAATGTAAGCCAGGTCAAATCAAAGACAAAAGATGAAGGGCTGTCAAGTCAATATACCTGGGACTTTCATGCCCCACTTAGCGACTTTTCGGACTATGGGATAATTATTGTAAGCTTCTCATAAATTCTGAAGTATGACAATAAAGCCAACATGTAGCTCTGATACTAAAAGAAGGGTACAACATTGTCTGAGAAAAACCCTCATGATAAGGCTCTTGAGTTCATCCCTGTAGCAAGCAAGCATAATCAAGCAATAATTAAGAAAATGCAGGAAATAAGAGGTCACTTGTTCAGAGAATTATGTGCCAAAAAGATCAGTTCACAGCATATTGTGAGCATTACTAACAACAAAACCAAGTAATGCAGTTTAGACTAATGTCTATCCGAAATCTCAAAAGCTACTCTTTGATAATAATTTTAGCTTGGATAACAGATTTGACTTCGAAGTTGCTGGTACAGTTCTAGAGGGTCTAAAGGGCGAAAATCATGTTCTAGTCTTTGATTATGCTCAAGGCGGAAATCTCAATGATTGGATAGCCAAGAGGAACACACCTCTGGAAAAAGATGTGGCTCTTGTTGCACTGTTAGTACATTCAGTATCCTCTTGTCATGAACATAACTAATAAGTGTACAAGTATAGAAATCTTCTCAAAGGGATCAGGGAGTTACATAGAGCAAATATCATGCATACACAGCTCCAGTAAATACATTGTACCTTTTTTTAGACACTACCTACTCTGATGTGATTATTTTAGCCCAAGAAGGATCTTGTTCATGGAAGAAGCTAAAAAATACCAGTGGCCCGATACTGCAAAGGATCTTAAAATTTCTAACATGAGAAAGTAAGCCTCTGTTACTTGGAACTTCTGGTTTACTTTCTTTCTTATTGGTCGCCTGCAAAGTGCGGCTACGATTCGAAAAAGCGAAGGGAATGAGAATTATGACGAGCTAGAACCTGATATAAGTGTGCATCATACTGGAAAATTCGATTATGTGGACTACCTTCCCCCTGAAGCGACAGGAAACGCAAGTCAAGGTTTGGCGTCAGCGTGCAAACTGACTGCTACAGTGGATATTTTCTCTGCAGGGTAAGCATCCAGTTAACCTACACGAGACAATGCTTGCTAAGCAGTTATAACGTTGCATGAACGTTGTAGCATGATAATTGCCGAAATGCTTGGTGTGAGACCACTCGGTCATCGGCTAACTAAAGATAAAGTGAGGCCACTCACGGATCACGATATATGCGATTTGGCGGGGTGCTGTACAAGCTGTCGAAAGAATTGGAAGAAGATATCTAAAAAAGGTTAGGTAATTGCAATACAATTTATTGCTTCACTACTCATGCATTCCACAGGCAGGGATGTTATAAAAGAGCTTACAAATGCAAATTTTAAAGAACGCCCATCTGCTAAGGCCGCTGTTACGCTTGTATCCGAGGTATGTAGCAATAATTTCGAATGAATCTTCAAATTCTTGAACAATTGTCATTCCAGTGGGTCAATCAGCTTGAGGAAGACGAACGTCGACGACAACGTGACGAAAGGAAGAAGCTGAAGCAAGAAGAGCTCAAACGCCAATATAAAGCTCAGCGTTCCAAGTCTACCGCCTCTCAGAACAGAACAGAGGGGGAACGGAACGAACCGACAGTACGTCGTAAGCTTACGATTCGGTACGGTTCCGAATCAACAAAAAAGTGAAGAAAACAGAAAGAGCGACTTATTAACTAGAAAAGAACAATAATCGTAAGAACTTAGAAGGTAACAGGTAACGATTGCATACAGGACGTTAGACAAATTTCTTCATTGCTCATATGCTTGTTAAACTACAATTGAAATAAATGATAGACAATATAAAGAAGATTAGACTTACTTGAAAGATGGATGTTGAGGAATCATGAGTTGCGAGGGCTCATATTTATATCCGGAATTTTACAACTGAGAATAGCTAGTAATAGATAGAGTGAGGTTGAACCCGCAGAATAACCCTGGGCGTAAATTCACAATGAAGTACTAATGAGTGCTGCTATACTGCAGGTGTACTGACAAAATACTACCAATACAAGAGTCTATATGTATATGTACATCCCATCCGATTATAGATATGTGGCGATAGCAGCTGACAATATCATCACTATGATCAATGTCCTTGTCATGGAAAAAGAAGAGAAACAATGTAGACGAGCGCTTCGAGTCAAATTGAAAATAACCAAGTTACAACCACGTCATGGTACGCATCAAGCGTCATCATCATCAACACGTTCGATGGCAACGCACCAGAAGACTTTCGTGTCTGCGACACTTTGGCCCGGTTCCGGCCGTGCACAACAGACAAAGCGCACGGGTTGGCCGTCCCAATACTTTGCGAGATCGAAACTCAGCCCTCCTGGAAGGCACAGTGACAGCGTTGGGAATGTGATGAAACCGTAGCAGAAGTCGGTCGTAAGTACGTCCTACACGAAAATTCTCAGAGTCATGATCTCGCGACCAGAATCAAATAAGGCAATCATAGACTTACATCCTGGCCGAATTGCACGGCACGACGATTTTCCGTGTTGCTGAAGTGCGAACGACGTGTCTTCGTCGGGTTATGCAAAGCACTCTTTTTTGAGCCCTTGCTACTTATACTGGAAAAACTATCTGCTGAGGAAGAGGGGGATGATGATGGGGAGAGAGATGGAGAGCTTGAAGGAGAACGTGTGTTTAGGCTCGAACCGTCATCCACAATGCTGTATTTAGGGGGGAATGAGGGCGGAACACGCCCTCGTACTAGAGACGTGTGTGTTAAATGAGGCATAGTTGACACTAGTGGAGACAATGCCCATGGTTGTGGACCAGTGAGGTCGTGTTCCAAGGTAGGATCGATGACGCTGAAAAAAAGTGCTAGAATCGTCAATTCCGTTAGATCGTCAAGATAAGGAAATGAACGAACTGCATGAATTTTAAGGCAAGACCGGAACCCCAGGGCAACTTCAAAGGTCGGTCAAACGTATTTCCAAAGAGAATATCGTCGGCTGTAAAAGGCCGAAGAAATCGTCCTGCGCAAAAGAGAGTCGAATTATTAACATAGAAATTGTATGTTATAATAGAATATAGATAGATGTACCTTGTACCTGAATACTCCATGTTACACCCTGCCTTTCAGGTCGATCAAAATACTCGCTGTCGAGCACATTGCCTTCTTCGTCCGGGAAGCCCTTAATGTGAACCACAACAAGACCCTCAAATAGGTCAGAGGTTATTACATGAGCTCTATTGGTATTTGCACAGATTGGTCTCAAAGCATTCGGTGAAGGGCCAGCAAGGACGCGCAGACGGGGCATAGGTGCAAAGTAAGAATGGCGTCAAGTTCGATTTTCAAGAGAAAGCTGGTAGAACTGTGCGGTGAAGCAGTGGGAGAGAACGTGAGGGATAGTATGGGTTAAATATGTCAACAGCATAGGCCTGCTACTGCTGCGGGTCGTGGAAGGAGCGAACGAAGGCAATGCTGTGGCGGGAGATGCGTCAGGCGGCGCGCCAATTGCCCAAATTGGGACAGACGTACTCACACAGCAATTCTCGTTACACAAAGGACAAAGGGATGGAAATTCAAAATAAAGTGTTCTGGTTGGAAATTGCTGGGTATTTGCAATCATCCAATGAGCCGTTGAGTCTCTCTAGAACTGACTTTATTTAATGAAAAGAAATACAATATTGATGTTTTGGCGATTCTATGCGAGAATAACGTCCCCTCTGTTGGCTGCCACGCCGAAAGTTAACCCTGATATAGGCGTCTGGGAAAGCCGTGAAAACCGTGTCAATCGCTTGCACAAACAATTAAAATGACAACCCTGTCGGCTGTAACATTAGCGTGTTTGTAATACTGTCGCGGCGCCCCTTGCGGGCCAGACCCACATGTGGGCCATTTTACTATTCCTCCCTCAAATTTTGCTCAAACTTTATAAAGCTTTGTAGTTATGTATCTAAACATCTAATAAATATATATCTGAAATTTTGAGACAAAATAATGGGCAGAAAAAAAGTTGTTATGCTTACAATCTGAAGAGTATGAAAAAGTACACTTTTAGAGTGAACCAAACTCTTTCCCACACAATGAATACACTATATTAATTCAATTAATTATTACTTCAAGCTGTAATTTTGTAAACTTGTGTATTAGTATATTTTTTATTAGTATGTTTTTTTTTGTAGAAGTTTCCATGAAGTTTTAAGTAAGTTACAAGAAAAATCGCTAATAGTCTGATTTTAACAGATTAGAATATACAAATCCACTAATCTCTGTCTTCATAATTTTTTGTATACAATTCTACTATTAAGACTAGTAAAATAAAGTTAATTTTTATAATTATATACATTAGAAGTATATATGTACTGAAAATCTTAACTCAAACTTAATTACTTCAATTTATATAAAGTTATTATTTTTATAACTATAAAAATTATAGTTACATTAAGTATTAGTAGTAAAACTACTGCTATTACCAAAAAAAACATGTGTCCATCCCTCATGATATATATAATAAAGTAATAAAAAGTAGTATAGATATGATAACAGAAAGAGAAGGAATGTGAGCTTGAAGCAAAGGAGAAAGAGCTTGATTAGTATTAATGTAAAATAGTAGAATACTTATAACTAAATAAAGATAGAGATTATCAAACAAACTCAACAACTTAAACCTCAGGAAAGAAAGAAAGATACTGTATATGAGTACTAGCATACTAGAAACATAGAGATAGTGTGAGAGTGGAGAGAGTAAGAGGGAAATAGTAGAATATAAGTAAATAATTCTAAGTTATTACAATAAGCCTGATCCTGTAGATAAAAACACGAATATTATTAGTAAATAAACTTTATATAACTAATAGAGTAGAATTACCTTTGTTTCCCCTCCAATTAAGTCTAGATTGAGATGAAGCTGAGTTTGTGTACTGAGAACATTGTAAGG
>NW_006760402.1:659585-691694 GCF_000271605.1 Fomitiporia mediterranea MF3/22 | reverse complement strand
CATGAGGAGAAAGTGTAACTAACTACAATGAGAATATATGTGCTTGTGGGTCCTACTACACAATGATCTGACACAATCAGCAATGTAGTAATAACAAAATACAAACCAGTAAATCAAATCCTTACACTTGCCCTCTAGCATTTAGTCCTAAATGCTAAAAATCAGTAGAAAAAGGTGGTGAACTTACCAAAAGTAATAGTTAGTAGCAAGTAAATAATAAAATACCTTACCCATACATATGGGAAACATCCTCATAATGTATTACTGCCTCTCTGAACTGATCCAAAGTTGATCTGGTGTGTATTGAGACAGTGGTAGCATTCTGGACAGTAAGTAGCATGGTTCTGAACTATGTAAAACTAGATAAAACGTTAATAGAATTAAACATAGTCAATATTACCATATAGTCAATTAGTAGAAAAGTTGCCTCTTGATTGTTACTATCAATATGACACTTTTTGAAGAGAATCAGTGGAGTTCCTGGGGAGATATAGTGTTTCAGCTCTTGAGTATTCTAAGACACACAGTGTAGATTGATATGTACAGAAGTGGAAATTCTGACAGTATAGTAATTGCAAATATTCTCTTCTCCTATGGCTTTAGGAAGTGTAGAGGTAAATGCCTGATCAACAAAGCTATAGCCTTCTTCCTCAATAGAATGTATTAGTGTTACAGCTTCTAGCTGACCTTGCATGTTTCTCTGCTTCTGTAGAATAGTTATACAATAATAGGTAGTAGAGATGTATTCTAAAATTCCTCTACTATGTCCTTGATTTTTCCAATAGACTAGTTCCTGCAAATGTAATGCCTTGTACTTGTATAGGTAGAATATCTCCAAATGTGTACTCTTTTACTTGCAATAACCAACTGTGATGCAAAACTGGATATCCTGTTGAGCTTGATGTCCAAATACTAATTACAGAGTGTAACCTAGAGTATAATATTTGTCTTCAAATGAGAATATTGTCTCAAATTCAATAAGATTGTAAGGTATGAGTCTAATATCACTAGATATGTGTGTATATGTACAGTATCTCTGTGCACAATGAATGTCCTACTGTGTTCTCATACTGTTCCCTTGTGTCTCAACTTGTTCATGTCTTCTTAAGTCAATTGATTCAATTCCTAAATTGTCTGAGTATACTTTCAATGTGTAAGGAAACTCACTGTTCCTCACAAGAGAATTCTAATTGCCCTTAGTTTACTCAACTACTGACTGGGATAACCTAGTACTCGAGTAAGGGGTTAGGGGAAAAGAATCCCCTTTACCCAGTGGTCAATACTGTCTTTTATAAGAGTATACACGTGTAGATACATGAGGAGGAAGTGTAACTAACTACAATGAGAATATATGTGCTTGTGGGTCCTACTGTACAGTGATCTGACACAATCAGCAATGTAGTAATAGTAAAATACAAACCAGTAAATCAAATCCTTACACTCACCCTCTAGCATTTAGTCCTAAATGCTAAAAATCAGAAAAAAGACAGAAAACTTACTTAAAGTAACAATTAGTAACAAGTAAATAAAGAAATAACTTGCCCATGTGTATGGGAAACATTATTATGATGTAGTACTGCCTCTCTGAAGTGATCCGAAGTCGATCCAGTGAGTATTGAGACAGTGGTAGCATTCTGGACAGTGAGTAGTATGGTTCCAAACTATGTGAAACTAGATAAAACGTCAATAGAATTAAACATAGTCAATATTACCATATAGTCAATTAGTAGGAAAGTTGCCCCTTGATTGTTGCTATTGATACAACACTTTTAGAAGGGAATTGGTGGAGTTCCTGGGGAGATATGACAATTCAGCTCTTGAGTATTCTGAGACACACAGTGTAGATTGATATGTACAGAAGTGGAAATTCTGGCAGTGTAGTAATTGCAAATATTCTCTTCTCTCACATCTTCAGGAAGCACAGAGGTAAATCCCTGATCAACAAAGCTATAGCCTTCTTCCTCAATAGAATGTATTAGCATTGTAGCTTCTAACTGACCTTGTGTGAATTCTTGTTCCTGTAGGATAGTAATACAATAACACATAGTAGAGATGTATTCTGAAATTCCTCTACTATGTCCTTGATTTTTCCAATAGACTAGTTCCTGCAAATATAGTGCCTTGTACTTGTATTGGTAGAATATGTTCAAATGTGTATTCTTTTGCATGCAATAACCAACTGTGATGCAAAACTGGATATCCTGTTGAGCTTGATGTCCAAATACTAATTGTAGAGTGTAATGTAGAGTGTAATATCTGTCCTTGAATGAAAATATTGTCTTGAATTCAATGAGATTGTGAGGTATGAGCCTAATATTACTAGATATGTGTGTATATGTGTGGTATCTCTGTGTGTGATGAATGTCCTACTGTATTCTCATACTGTTTCCTTGTGTCTCAACTCGTTCGTGTCTTTGTAAGTCAATTGATTCAATTCCTGAATTGTCTGAGTATACTTTCAATATCTCATAGTGTGATGTTCTATCACAAAATGTCTAAGTAGTGTTCTCTACTTTCCTGAGTACTGTAACTGTCTGTATACTGTGTTGTTCCATGTATGTCTCAATGAAATGTTCTGTCTGTATGTGTAGTAGCACTGCCTGAAGTCCTGAGTATATGCTACCAATTCTCTGTTCATTTGGCAAATCCATGTGTGAATCAATGTGCTCTAGTACTGACTTCCTGTCTTTCTGTGTCCTTGTCCTTGTGCCAATGTATTCTTTCCTTGTGTACCTGTTGTGTGTCCTGTTTCCTGTAGTACTAATACTGTCTAGTCCTGCAAAGTCCTTTGTGAAATCGTTTCATAGTATCTCAAGTAAGAAAATTGTATGTTCAAACATGATTGTATGCTCAAAGAGTGTGTATACAATGTAATGTGTGTGCCTCTCACCCTCTTGTCGAAATATGACTTTATTTTCAGTGTAAAACATCTGGTACTGTCCTAGAACATATCTGTATTGTCTGGAGAGGTCTTCTGTGTGTTTTTGTACTTCAAACTGATTGTAACTACTCATTCCTAGAGTAGATTGAACTGTATCATTGTTCAATAGATGTCCTAGAGCTTCCTAATACTCTATTTCCTTTTGTATCATCAAAGTATCATTCCTGAATGCTTGAATAGTCTGTTCAATCATTACTAATTCATTATTGCTCTGATATTCACTAGCTGTATGCATATTGCCTTTGCTTTCCCTTGAAGCAGTGTGATAATCTGTTTGAGCAGATTGAGTGGATTGAGCAGATTGTCCAGGTTCTGAACCTGTTCTCTAGCTTGAAGTCATGCTCTGAACTTCTGTACTTTGTTCCATACAATGTGTGATTGTTCCTGATCTCAGTAGTGTCTTACTATCCTTGTAGTACATAGATTGTAGCAGTTCTACATCCTGTAGGTTGTAATTGTCATCCTGTAGCTTGAATACCTTAATTCTTACTATGTATCCTGAGTATATACACACTAGCACATCTGTTTGAGTGTCTGTAATACTCATAATATGCCTGATAGAGTGTTCTGAGTCTATTCTAATGAATCCTAACTGTCTGAAGGTGTATTTTACAATATAATACCTTATGTTCTCCTGAAACTGTGTTCTGTACAATATATCCTTGTAGTCTGAGCTGGTTCTGACGTTTCTGAACAATTCTTCATCATGAACTGAATAGTTTCATAGTGTAACATCCAATTGTACCTTATAGAACATTGTTCTATGTGAATTACTTTGATTGTACTCTGTACTGATTGTTTCTTCAATCCTGAAGATGGAAATGTCTGTTCTAATGTTATAGAATTAATATGCCTGAATGTCTAAACATTCTCCTGGTCCTGAAATTGTCTGAAGCAGTTCTTCACTTTCAAATACCTTCCTGTACTGAATAGAATCGACTGTGTATGTGTATGTCTGTGTCTTTCTATTACTGTTAATGTATCTCCATGCCTAATACTTATTCTAAAGCAGTATCATCTTATTCTTAATGTATATACACTTTGCCTTGCTCAATGTACTGATTTCTGTCTTTTGATACATAATGTAGCCTTCTAACTTAATAGAATACCTGTGTGAATTGTTTGGATTGAAATATTTCTTAGTATCCAAGAGTAGTTGTATTTTATAGTCTAGTAATACTTGATAGATTGTCCTACTTGTACAGTTTACTATTTGCATTGTCTTGTAAACCATAATACTATCTGGCTGGTTATATTCCGATCTTCTAACATTCTCAGGTCCTTTCCTGATGTCCTAGTACACATTCCTGTTGTCTGTGAACAGCCTGTATTTCTTAAGAGTGTTGTTTTGATTTGTGGCCCTAAGAATTGGTAGTAGTGTCTCTGAAATGTTCATATATGTATTACCTTGTGTCTGTAGTGTCTTAGATTCCTTGAAACAATAGTTGTATGTGTGTTTCCTAGTCCTTTCCATGTGCCATACATATCTGTAGTCTTGTAGAATCCTTTCTACACTGTATGCCTGTGCTTTCAAGCATAAAATGTTATTGTATACTTTATACAGTTGTCTGTGCCTCAATGTAGCTATCTAGTACTGTTTCATACAGTTCTGCTTGTTTACTATACTATTCCTTAGTCCTATAGTCCTATAAGGTCTTGAATATACTGAATTTGCTCTTTCAAATGTGTTGTTTACATGCCTGAACTTGTGTTCTGTTGTGGAACTCTCTTGTTCTGTTACTGAATCCTTAATAGTGCCTTCACAAAGTATCCAAATCAATAAAACATGTATATTGTTACTAGATATGTCTGAATCTGTGTCATAGTCTGTAATTGACTCTAATTCTATGTAGTTCTTACTGTCCAAGTTGTCTGCTAACTTATCTAAAGTAGTGTAACTGATACTAACACTACTAGATGATGAACTATCATCCTACACATTGTTCAATCTGATTGTATTACAAGTAGGACAATTCCTGGCTAAGTGGTCATCTTGTTTGCAAATAAAACATAGTCCTTTTACTCTTATTTCATCCAATTTTGATTGGGAATAATGTTTGAAACCTGTAACATATGTCCTGTAATTGTTTTCTGTCTTACTTTCATGCTAGTCATTGTTCCTCAATGGATAATACAATTGCCTGGTCTTTCCTTTGGCATTTGTGCTACTTGTATGTATAGTATCCTGACTAGAGTCACTATAGTCTGAATCATTGCTTTTACTATCCTGTAGAGTGAATTGATTGTTTCCTGAATTATCAGAACTGTCTGTATGCAAATAATCACTCTAAGAATCATTATTACATCCTTGCATATTAAAATGTTGTCTGGAATCTATGTGCCATTTGATTCCTATGGATTCATTTGCTTTTTTAATACTCTCAAGCCTATCCTTAAAGATTGAGTAATCTACAGTGTCTGGATTCAAGTAATCTAATCATAATTGCCTCTAGTACTTGGAATTCAATCCATACCATGCCTGTCTAGTCAATTCTCACTAAGAAATGTTTCCTAGATTTGTAGCTTTCATCTCTAGATTGTACAAATAATCCTGAATATTCCTATTACCTTGTTTTGAAGTGTTGAACTCTTTTTACAGTATTTCAGCAAAGTTGGAAGGGAAACAAAAGTCTATTAGTCCTCTAAAGAATTGAGTAAGTGTCCATCTATACTCATAGTTTGTAATCTTTTGTAAATAGAAATTCATTACTTTTCCCTTAATAAAACCTGACATTATCCCTACTTGGCTCTTAGGGAAATGATGAAGTCCTGATTGTTTCATGTACTGATTGACTTTAATAACAAACTTTGTATACTTCTGCAAGTCTGGTTCACCTGAGTATACTGTAGGAGCTATTAGTTCTGTACTGTACATCTGTATCTTCAATTTAAGGAGTTCTTTGTTCTGTTTCTTCCTCAAGCATTTCTTACACTTCTTAGTAGCTTCAGTATTACTCAAATTGATGTCTGACAGTTTGAATAAAGTATTACTTTGATTGTAGTCATTGGATGAAGAGGAATCTGAATTATTACTGTCTGGGTCTGATCCTGAGTCAAAATTTCCCTTTCTCTGTATTCTAGAGCTGTAAGATATACTCACTGTACTAGTCCTAATCCTTAGGAATAGTAACAGAATAGAGTATAGAGGGTAAGACTTGTAGACTTGTATGGTGAGAGGGTAGAGGAGTCCTGCTTTAGTCAAGCTGCAAGTGTAGCCTAGTAGGTTGGTAGTAGAGTACTTCCAAGTACTAGGTAACTTAAGTTGATAAAACTATCTTTTGAGGGCCAAACTGGCCTCCTTATATACCTTTTGCTAGAGTGATGTTACTCTAGTGACTTTAGTAACTCCCTTCACTGTTGTTCCCATGAAGTGGAGCTGGCTAATCCTTTAGACTGTATGCTACACTGGTTTGTGTCTTCTATTAATCTGCTGACACTAGTTTGTGTCTTCTTGTATCCTAGATTAATCTTCTAATGACTCCTTTACTGTATTGTTATGTCTTCTATACTTCCTCTCATACTTCTAATGACTCCTTATGAGTCCTCCTGACTAGTTATGCTGTGTAAGCTGTGTAATGCTTTTCTCATGGAGTGGAGCTCTCTATTGTTCCTATGACTCTGTCTGACTCGACCTGTACTTCCTGTACACTGGTTTGTAATACACTTTTCTCATGAGGTGGAGTATTATGACTTCTAATGACTCCTTATGACTTCTGTAATATAAAAGGCTGTGCTTCTGTACTGCCCCTAGAACTTACAACCAAAGTTCTAGACTGCCTTGTGTACACCCTAGAACTGACAACTAATGTTCTAGATCTTTCCCTAAGTCTTCTTCAATAGACTTAGTTTAGGAGACAATTATCCTTATTAACTTCTAGCCTTATCTTTATGCTTCTGTATTCAATCATAGAACTTACAACCAAAGTTCTAGATTGCCTCATGTATTCCTCATGTTGTCCTCATGTAGTCCTCATGTTTATGACTTCATTACTTTCCCATCTATATGGGCAAAGTGTATAAAGGAGACTACTTTCCTGTAGTCTCTCCTTAGAGCTCTCAGTTCCCTTTCCTTCACTAGTACTAGTCCTCCTCAAGCATAGAGCTACAGAGTATTGGCTCTGGCTCTTTCCTAGCTTTAATGGTCCTTTGTCTTTGTACAAAGTGTTCCTAGCTAGCTATGTAGTAAGTAAGTATAATATTTTCCTTTTATCTCTTCAGGTTTTCTCCTGGTCTTTTCCTTTATACTTCTTGCTCTGGACACTATACTCTTTCCAGATCCCCTCTCCATACAAGCATTCTAAATGCCTTGTCTTTGGTTGAGGTTATCAAGTAATGCTGTGCTAGAGTATGTGTTTAACCTTGGAGAGATAAAGACCTTGTCCTCAGGTTTTGTTACCTTTTCCTAACTGACTTGGTACCTACTCCTTCCTGTCCCCTCTCTCTGCTGATGGATTGATCACCCATTAGTAATGATTAGAGGTTAATAATGCTGAGCTGGAGTTCTTACTAAGCAGGACAACAAAGGTAGCCTAGTTGATCTGGCCAATCTCTAGACTTGTGACCAATAGGGTTTTGTATATAAACTACTCAGTCCCAAGTCTTGAGTTAAGCTTTTCCAAACTTAGTTACTGTATTTTACAATTCCTAACAAGAGCTCTGTATTGCTCTGTATACATAGTTATTCTTTGCTAGACTCTCTAAAGGTCTTGCTGATACAAATCTACCTTTCTGAACATTATTCAGTACTTTGCTATACTTGTGTCCATTGTTTGTTCTTGAACTACTGTTCAAGCTATTCTTATACTTGCTACACTTAATATGTAGCTTTGAACTGTATAGTTTGCTACACTCTGAATCAATATTGTTCTCACTAATACTACTAGTGTTTGCCTTGCCTGGGACTGCTTTCAATTGTAAAGTATTACTATGAGATTGTTTGTTCCTTTTATTTTTGTAAGGGGTACTCTGATGTCCTGAAAAACTTGGTATTTCTATTTAAGACTGTATATATCCAGGTATTTTACTTTCTCTCTTATTCCTAGACCTGGCTAAAGTGTTGTATCTATTGTAGTACTCCTGTACATTGCTCCTGTGTAATGTGTAGTTAATATCTGCCATGTATAAGGTTAAACACTTGATTTTGTAGGTGTATGCTTGATTTTCACCCTCTAGATCAAGTACTGATCCTTGTAGTTCCAATTTGTGTTCACTTTTACTATCCTTAAAGTACTGTTCTGTTGATACAATGTCTGTTTTGCTTAGATAGTCTGAATCGATTTCACAATCATATTGAATGCCTGACAGTTCCAGTTTTTGTTCTGTTCCTTGTACTTTGTGTTTTCCTTTTACTTTACACTTTCCTTTTGCTTTCTACAAATACAATAGTTTGTCTAGACTCTTGAGTGTTTCTTCTACACTCTTAGATTGATAGTTCTGATCTCTACTGTCTGTAGGTACTGTAGTATGTCTGGCTTTTGTTCTGTAGCCTGTCTGAAGCATTTTACACTTTTCTGTTACTATACTATTGAGTCCACTCTTGTTTGATGAAGGAGTTGCTTTCTCCTCTTCCTGATACATTCTATCAAACTTGTATGCTCTCTTATTCAAATCTTCAATGTCTATTGATCTGTAGAATGGGCTGACATGTCCTATGTCTATCTTAATTGCTCTAGCTCTTGTAATGTGTCTGAAGGTCTTACTTGCCTTCTAGAAATCTTGTTCCTTATCAATTCTCTGTAGTTTTAATGCCTGGCTCTCCTAGCCTTGTCTGTTACTCTTGTTCTTCAAGTCCTGGCTACTTTCTTCACTGTCTAAAAGGGTCTAAAGTGTCTCATTGCCTTCTACATTACTGTTGTCAATGTGTTTCTGTTCTGAAGTAAGTACACTCACTAGATACTTATCCACACTCTTACTAATACTAACTATATACACTCTATAACTCTTGTACTAGCTTGCAAATTCCTTAATACTTGCTGTTAGCTCTCTATATTGACTTGGTGAATCCTCAAACCAAATCACCTGTCCTCTATCAAGTGAATCCTCAAACTTGGTAGCCTGAAATCAATCAAGCAAATCCTCAAGCTTAATCACCTGTACTCAGTCAGTTGAATCCTTAAATCCAACCTTCTGTACTCAATTAGATGAATCCTTGAATCCAATCACCTGTTCATCCTAAACTCAACTGTCTGAATCCTTAAGAACAATTGTCTGAGTGTTTCTGCTCTCTGTACCACTATTTACTATTCCTACAAGCCTAGTAGTGTGAGTACTCACTAGTTTCTACTCTACAGTACACATTTGACTAACTATATACACTGGTACAGTTACATACCTTAATTCTACATTATTAGTATGTACTAGTTCATCAGGGTGCCTCCAGCCTTGTGTAGACAAGGACTTATTACCTAGAATAAGTTTATCAGGTTGCCTTCAACCTACAAGGGATGAGGACTTACTTCCTAGCATGTTAGTATTAATATCCAGACTTGGGTACCTCCAGGAATTGTCTGTCAAGGCTTGGCAGCCACATTGTAATCAATAACCAATAGGTAATCTTGTTGTCCATTGTCTGTAAACTTGATACACACCTGTTTATTCCTTTTTACTGTCACAGATGCCTGGTCCTCAACCTATCCAATTAATGCAAACCTCTAGCATATCCAGTGCTGGTCCATATTAATATGTTCTAATGTGTTCCAGAAGCATTCTACAGCATTCTGAAGCATTGTGAACCTACTAGGGGCCAATCTAGTAAGTAGTCTCTGTTTCTACTCAAAAATTGTAACTTTACTCACTAAAAATTCCTGATGGGTACTAGACAATGAGGGAGACCTAGGGTTGATCAGACCCTTCAGTTCCTCAGTGTCCAGCAAGAGGTTTCAATGCTAGGTGGGTACAGTCAAAAATATGTAAGGAAACTCACTGTTTCTCATAAGAGAATTCTAATCACCCTTAGTTCACTCAACTACTGACTGGGATAACCTAGTACTCAAGCAAGGGGTTAGGGGAAAAGAATACCCTTTACCCAGCAGTTGATACTGTCTTTTATAGGGGTATACACATGTAGATACATGAGGAGAAAGTGTAACTAACTACAATGAGAATATATACACTTGTGAGTCCTACTGTACAATAATCTGACACAATCAGCAATGTAGTAATAACAAAATACAAACCAGTAAATCAAATCCTTACAAACATGCACTTAGATATGCTGGGAAAATGTCTTTCCCACAGGTGGCCCACATGTGGGTCTGACACGTTGAAGCACAACTTTTGAATTGTCATTTTATAAAATCAATAAAATTTTTATTTTTTTATTTTTTACAAAATTAAAACCAACTTTTTTTAGATAAGATGTTGTAATATATGATTATATTTTTTTTATGTTGTAAAACAGTTGTAGTAGATAATAATATGAGAAATGGCCTTAAATGGCCTACATGAGGTGCTGCAACAGTAGTCACCAATTGGGGGCAAGTCTAGATGATATTAATAATGGTCATCTTCGGGAACGTATTTTGGAAGAACTGCACCAGCTAATGTCTGTGATTGACAATTAGTTCACTACCTACAATAATGATTAGAAACATCTGTGCAGCATATAAAGGGTATGTCACAAATTCGAATATAATAACTTTTGACAGAGCAAATAAATTTATTCTAGAACACAACTGTCAATACAGTAAAAAGACTGGAGAGTTGTCAAGGTATGGTAATATACTGGCGGGTCATGTTCTGGTATCAATTACATTAGTAGAGGAATACAACTTATACAAGCGCTCCGTGGGTCGACAAAAAATGGGTGTAGCATGAAATGTTCATACGACCTTGCGCTGCAAAGGGCTGTATCGGTGGCTAGTATACTGTCCCCGTCGTTATGGTGATTATTTCACCTTTTCGACTATCGTCTGAGAGATATCAACGTTGTAGACGCATGTGTCAAAGATTGTTGTCGTGGCACGAGATACCCGTTGCACTGTTGAAGAAAGCAAAGCTATGACATCACGTGACATCAAAAATTTCCCGTGAATTTCGGACTCGTCCCCGACTACAGTGCCGATTATACTGGCACTCGCAAGACGATATTTCGCAATGATAGTTTACTACTGAGGGTAATGTGAGAGAACTGGACATTCACCATCTTATCTCTCTCTATATTGGTCGACTTCCTTGTTCATCGACTCCGCCTTGGCTTTCTTCCATCCGTACCTGGTAAGTACACTCCACAGTTGATCACTTGCACACTAGCAAAGGTACTATATTGATTGTATTTACTTTTAGTAGAGTGCTCATATTTACGTTATATATCGTAACCGAATGGAGAAAAATGATAAGGAACGCCACAGTCAATTACCCTGCAACAACCGAATTCTAATCATATTTATACTACCGTCACTTTCTGTGTGACGGCAACTCGAAGGTAATCTTTCTTATGAAACTCGTGCTTCTGGCTGTTACAATACTCAAGAAACATGTCACGTTATGGAAAAACAAGGTCAAACTCAAGTCATCATTCATCTGCAAAAAGAAGATCGAGTTCAACACTGGCTACATCAACAAATGCAGGTAATGCAACACAAGCGCCAAAGTCATTTATCACACTGCACTTGGAGCTAGGAAATCCTCCGAACGTGGACGGGAGGAAGCAGACTAAACGTCGACTCAGTGAGCTGATGAAAATCTTCAAGCACAGACAACCCGCGCACAAGTCATCAACAGCTGGCAAGCCGCAACCATCCGCCACAACTCTCATGACACTTTGCGTATTCAACAATTACACTCGTGCATGGGTTAACGTACGATTCGGAACAAATCCGAAATCGGATCCAGCAACGTTGTTGTTTGATTCTGGTTCCTCAATGACGTGCATAAGCGAAGAAATCTACGAAAAGATTTGCACAGCTAAAGGAGCAAGCCAAGGCACGGACTGTTGCAAGGAGGTATCTATAGAGTATTCTTGCATTGAAGGAATTAAAGGGAAACTTCAAAGGAACACTTTTACAATTGGCAATATGACAATCGAAGATCAAGAATTTGCACTCCTTGATAAGCACGAATACAAGAAGTTACGTACTTCCCTTGAAATATACTTTGAAGGGATCATAGGATTCGGAAGAACAATGGACAAATGTGTCATAGGTGACAAGGACTACAAGGTTGTATCCGTTCTCGACAATTTAATGCAAAAACAAGGAGGAAACCATAGTACAATTGGTCTAAACCTGAAGATTCCCTTAAACAACAAGGATAAAGTAGTGAGTGAAGTACACATTGGCGGATACACACAATCAAGTGAAGTCACATGGATTCCAAAGGGCAACTGGAACTATGACAATCCTCTTTCCTTCGATATGGGTATCTCATATCAGACACGACCCATCACATCAAGGATGTATCCAACATTTACGGATACTGGCTCACCGTTCATAACACTTCCAAAGCATATTTTGGAAAATTACATCAAGACAGTAGAATCGATGTCGAACAACAAAATAAAATTTGAATACGACGCTAATTTCGCATTGTATCATATATCAAAGGAAAACTATGACAGACTCAAGGATGCAGAGCTGAATTTTGACGGACGGAATAAAACGCTTCCAAAGCATATACTGTTCATACCATCCAGTAGATTAAAACGATGGGTGCCAAACATAACAGAAGAACGCTTGTATCTCATCTTACAAGCTGACTTTTATGAGACTGCATTTGATTATATAGTCTTAGGTCTTTCGTGGAGTAAGTAATATCAGTATTACTGTCTCTGGCTTGTCTGAAACAACATCTATTTAGTGTGGAGATATTACCTCATTGCTGATATAGAAAATTGGAGAGTCGGAATAGCGGAGGTTAAAGGGAAGACAGATTATATTTGGAAAGAGCTTTGTCATGAGTAGTACTTACCAACATAAACAAGTGTGCCTGAATAGGAAAATGTAATATATGGTTCAGCATTTGAATGAATGCTCAAGATCACGAATTTCCGATAGACTCCCAGCAATCTATGAAGTAAGAGTTGTTATTTTCTATTCTGAGGTGCTGGACCTCCAATTAGTACATTCTTGTGTTATTGAAAGAGAAAGCAAAGCAAAATGCAAAATACCCTTTGAATATTCCTTGTCAGTAAAGGATAGTGGACAGACAATTACAATCTAATAACTGACTTCATTTCTCTGCCTTCATGAATCATGTCTAATAATATGTTGGTATTTAGGTAAAGACAGTAGAGATCTGAGCACACTGTATACAAGTATAACTGTACTCTGTACAGGTCTGTACAGGGTATGGTTGTAAAAATACAACTGTTTTTTGAGTTCAAGAGCACAAGTACAGCTACAGTGTATACTGTATACAGTTATATACAGTGAAACCTCTTATTAAGTATAACATTTCAAGTCTACCACTACCCTTGTAAACACTAGAATTTTACTTGTTAACAAGTATAACCTCTTAATAAGTATTATGTTTTATGTCTACTAAGGGTAATACTTAATGAGAGGTTTTACTGTACAGTAATACACTCATAGATACAAATCTAATATTATATTGACAAAAAGAAAATTGTTACAGCTGTTTGCAAAAATATTGGCTATAGTATAGTTTATGTGATTTTTTTTCACAAAGTTGCAAAATACAGAAAAGTACTATAACTCACTCAAACCTTGATAGAATTACTTCAAATACGTTGCTAAATTCATGTTTCTAATAGTAGAATGTATTTATCAAATTAGTTTTCAATTATCTCTTTTTCTTGTCTTGTGAAAACTGAAATACATAGATTTTAACTGTTTTTCATCAGGAAAACCAAAAAAACCATATTTATATATAGTAACTTAAAGTTGTGTATAATATTAAATAACTGTATTATTAATAGTATAGTAACTGTATAGACTATAATACTATATAATTTCAAATAGCTGTATAATCAATAGTATAGTAGCTGTATAAGACTATAATACTATATAATTTCAAATAGCTGTATAATCAATAGTACAGTAGCTGTATAAGACTATAGTACTATATAATATTGTATAAGGTTATAATGAATAGTATTATAATTGTATAATTATATAGTATTATATATTACTTGATAGTATAGTAGAACTGTAGTATAATAGTACATTCTAGTAGTAGAATAGTTATCTATACAAAGCTGTATATCTCTTAATAGGTATTATTTTTCTTTGTATCCAATTATTATTCAAATAACAGGAACATTCATCTTTCAAGTTACAGAGTTGCAATTCTTTAGTTAGTAAGCTACTACAATCCACCTTACACTACTATAACCATCTTATCCAGCTCTAGCAACTACAACACTTGACATGGATGACAGTATGTCCTTCTAGCACCCAGCACCTACTATTAGTATGTATTTCTTTAACTTGTTAGCTATTGTTGATCTCAAGTACCAGTTGAGGTAGAAGAGGTCAGTTGAGTCTGCAAGGTACAGACACTGAGAGGGGTCAAGAGTGAGAAGGAATAGGTAGATCTGAGCAGAATGTACAAGTTCTAAAGGTGACAATTAACAAGACAAGAGTAGTGTGGAACAACAAAGCTGCACTTCAGAACAAGGCAATACAAGACAAGACAAGGCAAGATGGAATGTTTACTGAGGAGACTGTCAAACTACACACTAAGAGTCACAGTAGAGAGTAACTTGATTGCTGGAAAGTATGAATTACATGAGGGTATTTATAGAAATTATGAGTCCTTTGTAGCTACTAGTCCTTTGTGAACAAATCCACCACTGTCTCCTTTGTATCAACCCATCCAGGACTCTGGATCCAAGTCCCCTTTGTATCAATCAACCAGCTGTCTGAAGGCTCAGAGTCTTGCCTTTGTGAATTGGAACTAGAGTCTGGAACCCAACTAGTCTGAGTTGAGTAACCAAGACTATTGTGTGGGCAATGATGACGTAATCGAAGGATTGCTGACATGAGGATGATGCGACTTTGATGCGACTGAGCCCTTCTGATCAGAATGTATCAGAACATACATGTTGTGTGTGTATGACACTATATTCACTATCCTTCTGTTTTGTCCCAGTTTTAAGGCAGACCTATGTCTTAAGTAGTAGTAGTAGTAACAACAGCCTAGTTTTCTTTTTGTATCCACCTGTATTTAGCTGACAGCCAGTAATAGGATTGAGGCTGGTTGTTTATGTAAAAATCATATTGAAGAACAGAAATAGTTAAATAATAGTAGTTTAAGTATTTAAAGATGTCTCAACATAAACCTAGCTAAACCTTTCCACCATTTAATACTATGTATTGTTCCATCCTTTATACTCTTCTGAATGTGAATGTATCTTCAGCTCTTATCTTCTAATTCTCATGTTTACTATTACTCTTTGTCCCTACCTATTGTACAATACTTACTAACTCTGTCTTACACAGCTTGTTTTACCCTTCTCCAAGTTTCTATTCTGACTACCTATCCTGTCCTTTACTAAGATAGCTAGCACCTTATAACACACTCAGTGTTATTAGTATCTCTACTTAGAAGGCTACTATAGTAAATAGTGATAGTTTAGGTACAATAAACAATAATAGTTAGCTATCTGTTCCTGACCCTTTTTCTGTACCTAAAGACAGTACCCTGCCTTACTACTCTAGGAGTAGGAGCCCTACTACTAGGGACTGAGGCATGGACTGTAGAGATACTAGAGATGATAAAGAGTAAGGTATTTTTAAATTGTATGTTAAGAATACTCATGTGTAATTAGTTCAGGCTAAGAAGGGAGAGTTCTAATCAAGGTAACAATCTGTATGTGTCTAGACTGTCTAACAGATGTTAATGATGAAGCTCTCAAGACAGTCTTTATCAAAGTTGGTTGTGTGTGTATTTATCTTACAAAGTAGGGACTCAACTGTTTATAACCTTCCCCTCTTTCAAGTGTAAAAAGTTTTAATTATGTATAACCTACATACTAAGGATTCTTATAACTTTGCCTTTGTGACTATAGAGACTCCTAAAGAGGTAGAAGCTGTTATTAATGAATTGAACACTACAAAGCTATTTGGTAGTAAAGTTATGTCTGTTAAGAAGGTTTTGTATATCTCTTTACACATAGTTATTATGTATTCTAAATCCTACACTAGGTAAGATGTGTAAGGGCTAGAACACTTATACAATTCATTATTATCTACAATAATTAAGGAGGAAAATAATCTGAGAACACATACATAGTAATAGTAGTACACTTAGTAGACTGGTTGACTATAAGAGAATTAAGAGGCTTAGTAGTAATAACAGTGTCTGTAGTTAACCCTGCCCTTACAAGCACTCTGTATCACCCATCTTAAAATCAGTAAAGTCTACTATCTCTATTCCTGTACACTACTCACATTGTGTACAAACATCTGAATAGGCTACTATACAGTAAGCTACCTGTAGAAAGTAAGTCAAATTCACTATAGTTATTAGAATTGGTAGTAGATACTAGTAAAGAGACACTTACAATACTTGTAGTATAGTGTAACAAGCTGCTCCTACCTCATTCTTTTTCTAACAGTATTTATGACAGAAGAGGATGAATACATTCTTAGGTTGTTTAATATAGTCTTTGTTACTATGTTTTAGTTGTTACTCAGTCTTTACAAGTTGAATAGTTGAATAGTGTGTGCCTGTCAGTTGTGAGATTGTACAGGTTGTAAAGGTTAGGTTGTACTTGTGAAACAGGTTGTAAGATTGACTAGCTAAGAGTGTGAGTATAAGTGTTAGTATTAGTATTAGTATGAGTAGGTAGCTAGATTAAGGAGATGGATACACTATAAACAGTGTATAGTAAGTGTGAGTAGTACACTAGTGTTAAGATTTAGAGTGTTAAACAAGTTGATTTGAGCTGTAAGCAAAGCTATGTCTGAATGTGTATGTTGTATACTCTGACTATGTTTTACAATCAGAGGTATAGTAAACTGAGTTATTATGAATGATTACAAATCTGAGACATTCTGACTCAAAGGTAGAAGGTAAAGTAGAAAGTGTGTACAGACTCAACTTAGACAGATATGAGTAGTAGACTACTACTTCTGTTTAATATATTAACATACTTAATACAAAGGAATGTAAATATAATGTAGTGTAGGTGTATTAAGAGTAATGTTAAGTATTGAACAGGTAGGGAAGGAGGACACACATAAGGGTAGCACAATAGGAATAAATGTACATAAGTATTACTACAGACTTGTTCTTGTTAATTGTTACTTACACTGTAAAGTAGGAAGAAGTATACAAGTGTATAGAATATTGAAAAAGTTGTTCAGTATTAGTTAACAATACAAATGTACAAATGTGAATACAAAAAGGAAAGACAAGTATAAAAAAGGAGGACAATAAAGGAGAGGCAATATAAGTAGTAGAGTAGGAGGGTTTGTGTTAGGACTGTAAGGAAATGAGTACTCATTTTACAATACAGCTAATCCATTTCTTGCCCAATATAGTAACTTGTACAGTATGTAAAAAAAATATTACAACAAGGTAAAAAATTCATATCTCCTATAAACCACAACATTTTACAGTTCTGTAAATTAGTATATTTAGCTTGTATTCATACAAATAAAATGCTCTAGGGCTCAAGCAAAAATATTAAAAATTGAGAGAAAGCCCCCAAAAGTACCAAAATAGCCATTTTCCACACAATTATTGACTCACAACAGACTCAAATAAAAATCATTAAAAAATACTTCTTAATGAGTAGTATAAGACCATACTTTGAACTACAGTGAAACCTGTCATTAAGCATGACCTACTGTGGACAAGTGAGGCCATACTTAATAAGAGGTTATGCTTGTTAATAGTAGCTTAAGTAAAGTAATAAAATTTCCTTATTTGTAGTATATAACTCAATAATACATTGTCTACTTAAAAAACAACTGAATATCAGTCTGTTCAAGAGAACTATTTATTTTCTTACATAAGTTTCTTGTAAGCTTTGGGAAAAGTACTCTAACCTTAGTAAACTTAGTACTAATCTTACTCTGAAAGAGTGTATTAAGCTTTGAAAGTAATTGGACAGCCTCCATGTAGCTTTTAATGCTTCAACTTTAGTACTTTACTATGGGCAGGATCCTTTGGTAGAGATGTATTATTGACTGTACTTGTTTGTGGATGAATACTAGTGGAAGTATGAATATCTAGAAGCAGAGCTGAGAGATTGATAGGGGAAGCTTCTCTAGAATAAGTGAAAACAATTTCACTAGCATCCTTGAGTGTTCTATCTGGGTTCTGTACACATCCAAGCTCCTCAGACATGATGAACAATAAGTTTTAATAGTAGTTTTCATTACATTACACATTCATTTGACAAAATAGAGGTGGCCTGTACAAAAAGTGGCTCTCTCTTGGGTCATGATCTGTACTGTCACATGACCCAAAATTTCCTTTAATTAAGCATATTCTCAATCTCACACCTTAATGCTTAATGCTTAATGCCCTTTATACTTAATATACCTCTATTTTCCTACCTACTAACTTGGTGAATCAAATTTTTCATACTTATTGAGAGGAAATGCTAAACTACAAGTATGCTTATTGACAGGTTTCACTGTATATAAATTGAGTTAGAAGTTGTTGAGATATCAGCCTGTAAAATGTCTAACTTTTATTACTTTTTAGTCAAAAATCACTAAAATGGCCAAAAATCAGAAAGTTTCCAGACTTATATCTCAACAACTTCTAACTCAATTTATATAGTTCAAAGTATGGTCTTATACTACTCATTAAGAAGTATTTTTTAACGATTTTTATTTGAGTCTGTTGTGAGTCAATAATTGTGTGGAAAATGGCTATTTTGGTACTTTTGGGGGCTTTCTCTCAATTTTTAATATTTTTGCTTGAGCCTTAGAGCATTTTATTTGTATGAATACAAGCTAAATATATCAATTTACAGAACTGCAAAATGTTGTGGTTTACAGGAGATATGAATTTTTTACCTTGTTGTAATATTTTTTTTACATACTGTACCTCTTTTGTACAATAGTCTCTTAACCTATATTCTCTGATGTGTAATACCCTGTTAATTCTTCCTGGCCTCTGATGTGCCTGTTAACTTTGTAATATTTGTTCTTATTATTTCTTTAATCTTATTCTTAAGTTTCATTCCTTACTTTACTCTTGTTATTTAGTTATTATAAAAAGCAGTCTATAAATACAGTAGTTCCTTAGTTTTTTGACTCTTCTTGTATTCCTACTTGTTCTCCTAGCATAAATCCTAGCTGGTAGCTTTAGGAATATAGTTGGTTTAAGGACTGTAGGTCTACATTTAGAGTTTGAGAGTGTTATTAACCTAGAGAACACATTTCCCCTAATATAAGAGTCAAAAAACTTATCTCTACCTTAATACTACTCTTAGTCTAAGCTGTTGCTTGATTAATATCCTCCTAGTCTAAGCTACTACTTGACTATCCTCTTTATCTGATCCTACTCTCTCTTGAGTCCAAACTACTGTTTAATTTGTTTCCTACATATAGTTAGAACTACTACTCAACTTTCCCTAACTTAAGTTACTACTTAGTTACTCCTCCTACACAATCTGCTCAATCTACCAAATCTGCCAAATCTGACTAATCTGAGCCACTACTTGATTGTTTTGCTTAAGCTGAGCTGCTACTTGTTTGAGTATTCCTTACTCTCTTTATAAACATACTTTTACTTTCTTAAAGAACTATTAAACTAATTTACTATTCTATTAACTCTATATTATCTCTTACTCATTTGTTACTTCATTTTCTATTATTTTATACTCTACTCTTAAGGTTGTATTACTACCATCCTTTGCTCTCTTTCACTCTTTTGAGTTTGTGTATTGTCTTTACAATTTGTATAGTTACAATCTTTTCTAAATACTTTTTAACTTACTACTTGTGAAGCTTAATCTCTAGCCTTTGTTTACTGGTTGACTAGAGCCTCTCTCAAGTAGTAACACCTTTAGAGACCTTACAGTCCAAAAGTCCAGTATTGTCTTACAGTTATTTAGTGTTATTAGATAAGAGTCACTAGATTGTACTTAGAACAAAGTATATATAAGTAACTTAAGAGTTTAAAACTGAAAGATCAAAGTTGTCTAGACAGTAAACTGGTTAAAGGAATATTTCCTAGGACTTAGACATTGTTTATAATCATTCAAACTAGTCTCTAACAAAGACTCAGATGTTTTGAAGCTTACTCAACCATTTAAAAGAGTATTTAGTACTTCAGAAGTTGATTCATTAGAGTTAGCCTTAGGAACAATGTCAAATCCCTTAGGAAACTCTCCTACACTCTCTTACAAGCTTACACAGCCCTAGTAAGGTGTATATATGTACTTAGACATGAATTCAGTCTCTCAATTAATTATAAAGGCTACTAGTCAAGCTGTTACTATAGTAATATACTATACTCCTACTAGAAACTCTAGAAAGATTACTACTACTCTTAGAGAGTATAAAGGAGGCAAGGATTATTAGGACTTTAAAAGAGAATGTCTACTATATATCCTTACTAATGAAAGAGCCTTCTATAATAGTAAAAAGAAGATACTCTTTGTACTTTCTTATTTAAAGGAAGGGATAGTTACTATATAGGTAGAAAATTGGGTTACTCAAAACACAGACATTGAGGGCAATATTCTTTACACACAATTGTTTTAAGAGTTTATAGAGTAACTAGGACAGTTATTTAATGACCCTAGTAAGAAAGAAACTACTATCTAGAAGCTTAAACAACTCAAGCAAGGAAATTACTCTATAAATGTCTTTTTCCAACAGTTTGAGATTCTTAAGACTAAAGCTAGACTGAGTAGTAAAGTATATGACTCTATATTAATTAATTTACTTTAGTATACTCTTAATTCTAAAGTACTTTGTCAGTTAATACACTTATTACTAGTCCTAAGTACTTATAATAAATAGAAAAGTATATAATTCAGATTAACAACAATAAAACTTGACTCAGGGAGACTCTTGTATGTAAGAGACTCTCTAGTAGTTAATCTGACAACTGTCTACACTTCAATCTTCCTAACAAGGCTTACAACTCTCCTTAATCCAATTATACTGTGTATTTTAAAGTCCTAAATGTATAGACAAATTCTTAACTGATCTTACATTCTTTCAGGTCAACTCCTAATAGAAAAACATTCTTAGGAGCTAGAGAACTAATGGACATCTTAATTAACAATACTAAGAAAAATCAAGCTTGTTACATTTGTAGAGAGATTGGTCACTTTGTTAGAGTTTGTCCTTCTTAGTATTAAAGAGTTAGAATGATTCTCAGAACTATAGAACCTAAGGAAAGGTTTGCTTTTGTAGAGGCAATACAGGAATTGAAGGAAGGGGACTTCATAAATGAAGAATCAGATGAGGAACAGATTGAGAAAGAGGAGTCTTTTGTCAATCCTCAGATATAGACACTATATTGTCTGAGGAAGAGCTAGAACAGAGTTATTGTTATATAAATAATTAATACTAGACATCTGAATCAAATATAGACAATTATTGTTTGTATTATAACACTCTAGATAGTAAATACTCTTATTTCTTTAATGAACCTATTGATTCTAAAGTCTGTAAAGAGGTAGAAGGTGTAGGAACAGTTTTAGACATCTCTTATAGGCTTGTAGGCTCAGTTTCTCCTAGGGAAGCTTTGTACATTTGCTCTAGCACTAGAAGGCAACTGGATATGTTCTTGACAATTAAAACAGATTATAGACTCATTAATATGTATACTCTAATTGATTCAGAGTGTACTGGATCATATATAGATACAGGTTTTGTCAAGAACAACAAGTTAATAATATATCCTTTTAAGAATCCCTTCCCAGTTTTTAATACTAATGGTACAAGTAATGATAGAGGTTTCCTAAAGGACTATGTTAAAGTAGAACTCTCTGTTAAAGTGTATACAGAGACAATTTGTCTAGTAGTCACTATATTAGTATTAAGTAATATCTTTCTAGGATATGATTGGTTAAACAAGTATAATCTAGAGATTAATTAGAAACAATGTATTGTGTCCTTTACTAAATGTCTAGACAGTTGTTCTATGTTCTTGTTAACATATATTATGATTGATAATACAATTACAAACACTACAGTATTAGTAAAACAATTAATATGTATACAAATGGAACAGATACAGAATTAACAGAACAGACACAGAACTAAGAAACATGTATTAGATATATGATACAAGACATGTATTAGATACACAATAAGTATTAAATATGAAATAATGAGACAACAGATATCTAAGACATATGGACAGACAAATAACATAAAAGCAAACAACTTATTAACTAAATACATATTATTATCAGGGTCTACACCCTCATTACTTGTGTGATAACCTAAGAAAACACATTCTAACAGGTTATAAGCTTTGTACTCTCTGTTTAACACCTTATATTACTATTATAAGACTATACTACACTACTTTACATTGACACTATACACTTATAATAGATTCCCCAAGTACTTACAATATGTACACATTAATCAGAACTGAAATGAATCCATCTACAACTTTGGAACAGATGAGTAGGACAAATCCTACTCACTACAAATCTGCTAATATCTCTAAACACTTTAGACACAACATTGTACAACTAAAAGACACATCCAGATTCAAAATATGAAAGTATTGGATTAACTCTACTATTACAGTAACAGGCTATATACACTTGTTCACAAATGAACTAAAGCCTGAAGACATTAAGGTTGTACACACAATTTATGTATTAATAATTGATAAAGTAGTAGATCATATAATAGCTAACTTTATACATACTAGAATGTCAATTAAAACTCTTATGAGCAGATTAGAAGAACACTTCAACCCTCATACAGTTATGTGTAAAGTATATAATGAGTCTTCACTATTTAAATGTAATGATCATGTTAAAAACTTTGGACAAGTACTTGATAAACTAGAGTAGATATATGTACAACTAGTAGCAGACAATTTGAAGCCTACAGACACTACATATCAAGCAGCTATTTATGCTGCAACCCCTCCTAAATATAGTAGTACTATTACAGCTATGGAACAAGCTCAGGATATGGTTTACAATGGAAAACCTGAATCTGAGTATTAACCTATTAAGCTGTAAAGACTTATTACAGTACTACACTAAGTGTTTAACAATTTTCACATTAAAAACTCTATACAATACAATAATAACTAGCCTACAATACACAGACAGGCAAATATGTTTTGTACAAAAGATAAGAAACACAGACACAAGGGAATCAACAAAAATATGAGTAAATTGACCTCTATATTAAAATGCTACAAATACAGCAAATCAGAGCATTTCTCTTGTGATTGCTGGAAGTCACTGACTCAATCAACACTAGATGCCTGAGCCAAAAAGTCTAATCCTTTGGCTAACACAGTAGAAGCAACAGAAGCAAAATCTGTACTAGTAGTAACTACTCTACACATGAATGTATACATCAAACAGGTACTAGACATTGAAATGACAAATGTACCAGCCTCCTAGTAAGCAAATACTATTGTGAATACAAACAAAAACAACCTATTTACAAATTGGGTATATTATAATAATATTTCAGACAAAAATAACACACTAATAAATAAATATATTCCTAATACAATCAATATAATTGATTCCAGTATAACAATACATGATACACTGTATTACTTTCACCTTACAAACGTACAAAACATATCCCTAGTAACAGTTACACTCACAAACAAATCAATAGTAACTCTTACAAAGGCTAGAGATATGATTATTAAAATTAAAAAGGGAAATTTAGGGAATACACACAATCCTGTAATTAGAAAAATAATGTTGAAATATGTTTATTATTATTCAGATTTGAACTTTTCACTTATAAGTCAAGCATTATTATACAATGACAGCTTTTCATTCATGTTCAAACAATCAGAATGTATTATTTATTACAGACAACATAAAATAAGAATGATTAAACTTGAAAACAATTTATTAAGAGGTAAGGTTTTGGTAGGCTTGTTCCCTCTAGTATTGTTGTAGGCTCTAGTCAAAACTCCCCTTGTATTCCAAATAGGAAAGAACTAACTATATGAAGAAAGTGATTATGTAATCCAAAGAATTAAATAAAATCAAGAAGATCTGATAGTAACTAAAATCAGAACTCTTCACCTCCCTAAGCTTTAAATAGTGACTGTCCTTAGTCATATGCTTTGAGAAGTAATAATAAAGGGTAAGTATAAGGAGTGTAGGTAAGGATAAAAGGTATCAATCAAAGTAAGATAAAGAAACAAAGAGTGTGAGTCTTAAGTAAGAATGAGTGTCCATAAAAGAAAGAGGTATAAGAGAATGTTAGAGTAAAGAGAATGTAACCTGTACTAAGGCTAAAGGCTTGCCAGACTGATCCTCTCTAACTCTAACATAAATAGTAGTAGTAGTAAGTAGTAGGTTTCATTCAACAGCTACTTGGGTCTCAATCTGACACTTCTGGTTCTGATCTACTAGGTCTGTCAAGGTCAAAATCTGATTACTATCCTTGAAATCCTTTGTCTCACACTTAGTTAATGTAAAGAACAGTCTCCTGATTATTATGTTGAATGTTGTGTCCTTTACTATATGAACTAGTATTACTATTAATATTCTACCTACTAACACCTTGAGTCTTAGAATGACACCTTTGATTACAATTGATTCTGCATTTACTGACTGAGGTTTGTCTACACTTGCTCCTTTAGTACTCCTAAGCATTTCTAAACATCTTTGTGTATCATGTTTATAACAGCTCTCTAGTCTAGTAAGCTCTCAGTTTCTAATTTATTGTTCAGCTTTACTATTACTAGCCTGACTAGTACACTTCCAGCCTTATTGTTACTGACTAGAGTGTTTATCTAATACTCACTTACTCAACATTACTCTAATCTAATAGCTTCTAACATCCTCCTGTGTAATCTGCTTATACTTAGTATTCTTACTAGACTTGACTGATTCTTATTGTCTCAGTACTTGATCCTTACAGATATACTTCCAACCTTGTTTATCTAGCTTGCTACTACTCTTTATAACAGCCTCTACTACTCATCTATCATACTATTCTCTCTTGTCCTTACTAGTACACTTCTAGCCTTGTTTGTCACACTCACTCCTCTGCTCTACTCTCATTCTTGTTCTCTAGCTCAAATCTGACTCAATCTAACATAATCTACTACTTTCCTACACAATCTACTTGTTCTCAGCTCTACTACTAAGCTTGACTGTACTTTGTCATCCTTGTGTGTAATACTCATACCTGTGTACTAATTTTCTCTACTGTTAGTCCTTACTTCCTTACTTGTCTCTTCCTCCTCCACCTTTACAGGTCTACTTTCAGTCTTGTTTAGCATTTTATTATACATCTGAGTTGTCCTTATAAGCTTAGCTATATACTAGTACTTGAGCTTTAGAGCTATTATAAACAACTTATAGTATGTTAATGTGACAACACTGTCTATCATCCAGTCTAAGACCTGCTTAATGATCTTGCTTGAGTCAGCACTTTGCTTCAGTCTGACTTTAACCAGCTTCATGTTAGCCTTCATAGTCCTTACCTCCTCTCTTTATCTCTTTACATTCCTCAAGTGTTCCTCTAACCTTATCACCTCTGTATTTAAATCTGCTCTAAGAACAGCTTTGTACTTTTCTCCCTCACTCACATTCAACCTATCTTTAGCTTCATTAATAGTGCCTACTGTAAACACAGGCTTGTCTTTATAGTATTAGTTTATACACTCCTTTAATATTGCTCTCTCTACACTAGCTAGTACAAATACTCTACTTATTAACACAATCTTCTACCCTAACCTTATACACTTCCCCCTCTGAGTGTACTTACTTACAGTCCTACAGTCATGTACAAAATGTCCTTACTTTCTACAAAAGTTGTAAGTCCTCTTGTACTTTAGGTCAGATTTTATAGAATTGACAGATTAGTTAGTTTTGTATACTTAATTCATTAGTATCTTCCTAGACTTACTTACTTTGTTGACTTAGACTTGTAACTCTTTAAGCTTCCTCACAATCTTTACATACTTGTCTCCTACTTCTTTCTCTAACTTCTTCTTCAGTAACATTGTTTTCTAGTCTTAGACTGTCTCTATCTACCCTACTAGAAGAACATAGTCTACTAGCCTAACTATATTAGTAAATTTGAACTGCTCACTCACATTCTTATCTACATAGAGAATCTTTAGTCATTGTATCAGGTTTGTCCTCAGTGTTCCTCTAATCCCTCTCTAGAACTCATAGTCTAACTCACATACTAACATCTTCCCTTACTCCTTCAAGTACTCTACTTACACTTAGAACTCACAGTAGTAGTAGCCAAACTCTGTCTGTACTATTATTTCCTTCTCACTCTACACATTAACTAGTTACTTAATATTGGCTCTTGTATAGTGTTGACTATTAATCAGCTCTAGATAGAGCTTTCTAATCTCCTCTTTTACAATACTCTAATTGTACACTCCTTTCTTTTTAAACTCAGACACAGTAGCTTATAAACTGTTACAGCTTATTACTGTATAGTACATTACTTACTTACACATCTACTCAGCATCCTTCTAGAAGTTGGTAGCTAACATCTTAATGTCTTTAAAGAACTGTAGAAGTTCCTCAAGCTTACTACTATCAAAGTATAATACTTCTCTTAATCCTCTTCTTAGTAGCTATACACTAGACTAGTAATCCTTAGCTGTAGATCTCTTCTAATCATAGTTCTGCTTTATAACCTGTACTGTCTTCTCTAAAAGAGCTTATATGTCCTTCCTAGTCTTATATATCTGTTTTACAAAGTCTGTTACAGATTTGAAACTACTGTTCTAGTTTGAAACTGTCCTCTAGTACAAATGTCTCTCATAGTTGAGGAAGAATAGAGACTGTCCTATTATAGAGTGTTTCTAGTTATTATGTACAAATTCTGTCAGAGCTAACTATTCAGACTAGTCTAACTACTGATGATTGATGAACATCTAAAGATAGAGTTCAATCTCCTGATTGACTTACTCAGTTTAACTATTAGTCTGTAGATAATATATAGTAGAAGGGTTTCCTTGAATTCTGAGAAGTATGTACAAGTCCTGTATGAATTTTGACTCAAATTGTAGTCTACAATTGTGAATAAGCTTCTGAGGGAGTCTGTACAACCAGAAGACATAATCCTAATAAATATATACTATACTTTTAGAAGTGAGTTCTGTTTGAGTCAGAACTGTATAGACTTGCTTAGAGAATCAGTTAATAATTATACAGATAGTGTTATAACCCTAAGACTCAGGTAGCTTACTAATCAGGTCTACTAAGACTTCTTCCTAAGAGTGATCTAGAATCTAATACAAATGTAAGAGAGTCTGAACCCTTGTCTGGTAGGCCTTAGTCTGTTAGTATGTATTACAACTAGTTACATACTTTAGAATTTCCCTCTACATTCCTAACTACTAGTAGTTCTAAGTGATAAGTTCCTGTGTTTTGTGTTGGCCTAAATGTTCTACAGTCAGATTGTTGTAATAAGCTTAAACAATGTCCTCCTACAGCTTCTAATCCTTTAGAACATACAGTCAGCCTTCCTAGTAAACCTGTCCATTCTTATCCTCCTCCTAGTCTCTAGCCTACTTCTCTAGCTGCTTTACTACAACCTAGTCCTGTGTGTGTCTTAAAGCTTACTATATGTAGGTAACAAAGTCAACATTCTTGGATTCAAGTCAGATCTCTTAGATTGTCTTAGACACAAAACAGGAATTGTTTAGGAGAACAAGATTTTTGTTATTATTCTCCCCCCTTTCATAACCTACTTGTCTCAAGAGTAAGTTAGCTTTTATTATTTGTGTTCTAGGTTTGTAGGTTAGTACAAAGTCATAGTTCTACAGTTCTAACATCTAGTAGGCCTGGTAGTAGTTAAGCTTCTAAGGTGCCTGGAAGTACTAGAGATTAAGGTGATTACTCTAAATCTTAAACTTCTGTACAGTACTAAGGAGATATTAATACTACTCCTCTAGAGAACAGACAATTGTAAGGAGTTCCTTATTATAAATAGGATAGTTCTGTTCTGTTATAGAGAGGGATTCTGATCAGAACACTATTGAATACTACTTTCTGTCAATAAACTAGAACAGTACTACTCTATTTGTAAAGTCAGAAGAGTTGGTTTTAACTTAGAACTTGTCTACAACTATTAGAACTACTAATACAGGCTTGCTAGTAATAGCCTACTTAAGGAACTTAAACACAGACTGTTACTAATCACTCTATTACTAAGGAACATCTTTGCTAGTAAGATTGTAGAGGGGCCAGACAATAGTACTGAAGCCTTAAATAAAGTATTAGTAGTAGTTTACAAACCTAAGAAACACTTAGACCTGTTTCAGGTTCTAAGGTTGTAACCAGTTCCAAACTGTAGTTACCTTTACTAGATTTATACAGACCTCTCCTCCACCAATTACAAAGCCTAGATAATCTACTGACTCCTGTGTAAAAGAACACTTTACTTCTTAGAGAAACAGTTTATTATCTTAGAGCTACTATAGAACTACTTAGATTAGTTAGTAATAATACTCAACTGTCTAAGTGAAGATTAGAATGTTGTCCAAATACACACTAACATACTCTAAGTTAATCAGATCTGTAAGGATGTGATTCATGAATAACTAGAATGTTGTAAGCAAGTTAGTTAGTCTAAAGAATATTACAGTTGGTTTATACAATCTGTGATTAGTTTAGAACACAGTCTTCTACTCATTTCTGTCTCAGATCTGAATATTATTGTATCCTTATCAAACATCCAACTTAGTGAAAACCCTAGATGTATGTGTCTTATTAATGAGCTCCTGAATCAGAGGGAGTAGGTACTTACTTTTAATAGTACCTTTATTAAGGTAACAATAATTCTAGACTAGGTAGAGCTTCTTATCTTTCTTTTTGACAAAGAAGAAAGGGGAGACTATAAGAGACTTTAAGGGTTGGATCTGGCTGTTCTAAAGATTTTCCTGAAGGAACTTGTTAAGTACCTCCTACTTGTCTCTGTTAAGTAGGTAGACCTTATAATCCTTAGGTTAGAAACCCTTAGTCAATTCAATTGTATAGTTCTAGAGGTAATGTTTAGGAAGCTAGTCAAATTCCTCTTTACTAAAGACTTTAGAGAACTCTTGAACAAAATCTAGCAGGCTGGGTCTATGTGTGTTCTAGAGTAGAGTTGTTCTGAGAGGGTTCTAGACTGGTTCTATCTTAGACATTCTTCAGATTAACATTGTTCTGTCTTGACTAGAGTATGTGTCCACATATTTATCCTAGTTGAAGAAGAACAACTAGTCACCTTCATTAGAACTGTTAGTAACATTAGAAGTGTCTGTATCTACTCAGGACAGTAGTATAAAATAACTGTAAGACTCAGAACACTGATTGAACACAAGTGTCTACTCTAACTAGTTAATGGTAGAGTTGTAAGTCTTGAGTCATTTGAATCTAATAAAAACATTTGTCTTTCTAAGGTTAGTGACTCTAAACTTAATACTTTCCTTATGATCCTGAATAGTTATCTGTAGTTGGACAAACTTAGTAATCCAACTATTCTAGTTTAGGGTTCTGTCTACATTGTATACTAGGATTGAAAGCTGAACACATTGAGTAGGGAGGTAGTGTTCCTACACAAAGGCCTTATTAATGTATGAACTAGTACATTTACTGTCTACTAGAGTTATTGTTTGAATCTGGGAGGATCCTGAGAAGGGAGCTAAGAGGATAGAGACTTAGAGCTAATGTCTAGAATATCCTCTAATAAATTACTACTTATTCTAAAGGGAATGTACAGCTTGTACAGTCTTATTGTCTAAGAGAGTAAGTATATATACTAACATTTCCTTATTAACCTCTCTCTTTCAACAAGGACAGACTCATGTCCTTAACTGTAAACTCAGCTGAGGCTATTCCTACTTAATACTATAGACAAACTACTAAGTAGTGTTCTAAACATTCTGAGTTCTTAGAATGTAGAAGTAGCAGGTCAGATTGTACAGATTTAGACTTAGATGAAGTACAAAGAGAAGAATTAAAAGAATCAGAAGAAATAAGAGAACTATCTACTTTTGTTTTCAACCTTTTTCTTTTTAATAAATAATTTTGTTAATTTACTTTTTCTACTTTTTCTACTTTTTCTACTTTTCTTACTTTATTTATTTCTAATCCTACAGTGTCTATTAAATCAAAAGTGACTGTTAAAAAATCTGAGTTATAGCCCTTCAGTACTGCATTTACTGTTAGGCCTCTATAAAATCCTAGAGTATATAGTTAGAGTCTAAGAGTTCTGAGGTAACTTCCAGATTTGTAGAAAAGGCTTCTTACTACAAATCCTGCTTGTCACTTGTCATTACTCTAATAACCTAACAGATATACTGTTACTTCTGTAGACAGTCCTTAATTTAGTACCCTGACTTTCTGTAGGTAAAGTATGCTTCTTACTTTCAGGCTTCTCTAATGTTTATCAGAACAGATTGATTGTAAATTATAGACAGATTAATCTAAGAGCTTAGAACTGTCAGAGCTAAACATATGTGTAGACATTCTGTACAGACTTAATACATCTGAGCTACAGCTTGGTTGAAGGAGATAGTACACATCTTCCAATTAGTGTAAGTGATCAGTTCTAGTATCATTCTAAGAATCTTATTAACCAGTTCTGAGTAAAGAGCTTTTTCAAGTATTCTAATAAGGACATTATCAAACCTGAGTGTGAATCCTGCCTTCTGAGCCAGGATATTAAACTCCTGAAAGAAGGTATTAGTAGAATGTTTACCCTGTTATAGAGACACAAGCTTGTTCTATACATTATACTTCTTATTCAGATTAATAAAGAAAGTACAGAGCTGCCTTATGAATTCTGAATATGACTCATTGTTCTGAAGTTGGATCAGGCTTCTAATCTAATAGTCTTTGATCCAGTTCTAGGCCTAGGTGACTATATTGCCTTCCTTTATAAAGGAGAGGACAAATAGGATGTAATTAAGATCTGAGGATAGATTAGTTAAAGTAGTAGCTACATATAGTTTGACTTAGTACTAGAAGTTCTCAAAGTGCTACTTATTAAAGTCTAAAGGGCAGACTATATGTACTTTCTTTCTAGAACAGGTTACAACTTCTGGAATGATTAGAACAGGTTCTGAGAGGACTAGAGGCACATAGTTAGTAAAGGCCTCTTAGATAAAGGTCTATACATATTAAGCTAGGTCTGCTTGTAACTACTGATCCAGTAGGACAGTAGGGGTAGTAGTTAGTATAAAAGGGTCTATGTTTATACTACAAAGGAATCAACACTAAACTAAAAGGGGTAATGAATAGAAGAAGAGTAGTAAAAGTTTTAAAAGGGTTTAGAAAGTTTAAAATTTAAAAATGTAAAAGGGTTGGGACAAAGAAAAGAGATTGACACAATAGTGAGTACTAATGCCCAAAATGTAAGAGAGTTGTAGAGTAGTAATAGGGAGTCTTGATCTGATGTTAGTAACAGTATAGAGGGGACCTGAAGGCTTAGTAAGGGGACCTAGGCTACAACTATCCTACACAACAGAAATATAAAACATAAATACTAAAACATAGTCAGAACTTGTAGAACAGATGTAGAGAGAGAGTGAGACAAGAGTAGAGTATATAGAGTGAGCCTAAGAGTATAAGACTATCTAGAGTAGACAAGATCAAGACTATAGGACCAGTCTGATCTTGTATACTTATATATACTAAACTATACAAGAGTACTCAGGGAATATGAGCCACTAAGAATGATGAGTCACAAAGAATGAAAGAAAGGAAGATTAAAGATAAAGGTATGAAGAATGAAGGGATAGACAAAGGGTAAGAGACTATAGAATGAACAAAGAATGAAAGGGTGGTTAAAGGAACAGAATGATAAAGTAAGGAGGAGTAGTAGTAAGAGTCAGTATGTATATAGTCTATAAACAGTGCCTCTAAGAGACAGAAGTCCTAAGTTCTAGTACAGAAGGGTGTAGAACCCTTAGAACTAAAGGTGTAAGAGTAGAGAACTGTAACACAGTACTAGTACCCATATTGAGTAGAACATACAAATCTACTAGAATCTAATTGTACTATAAAACTTCTGATAGTCTGACTACTAGAAGTACAGAATCTGATATTGTAGAGACCTTAGAAACACTATCAGAATAGTAGAGTACACAAG
>NW_006760402.1:651840-659200 GCF_000271605.1 Fomitiporia mediterranea MF3/22 | reverse complement strand
GAGGGGACCTGAAGGCTTAGTAAGGGGACCTAGGCTACAACTATCCTACACAACAGAAATATAAAACATAAATACTAAAACATAGTCAGAACTTGTAGAACAGATGTAGAGAGAGAGTGAGACAAGAGTAGAGTATATAGAGTGAGCCTAAGAGTATAAGACTATCTAGAGTAGACAAGATCAAGACTATAGGACCAGTCTGATCTTGTATACTTATATATACTAAACTATACAAGAGTACTCAGGGAATATGAGCCACTAAGAATGATGAGTCACAAAGAATGAAAGAAAGGAAGATTAAAGATAAAGGTATGAAGAATGAAGGGATAGACAAAGGGTAAGAGACTATAGAATGAACAAAGAATGAAAGGGTGGTTAAAGGAACAGAATGATAAAGTAAGGAGGAGTAGTAGTAAGAGTCAGTATGTATATAGTCTATAAACAGTGCCTCTAAGAGACAGAAGTCCTAAGTTCTAGTACAGAAGGGTGTAGAACCCTTAGAACTAAAGGTGTAAGAGTAGAGAACTGTAACACAGTACTAGTACCCATATTGAGTAGAACATACAAATCTACTAGAATCTAATTGTACTATAAAACTTCTGATAGTCTGACTACTAGAAGTACAGAATCTGATATTGTAGAGACCTTAGAAACACTATCAGAATAGTAGAGTACACAAGTTAGTAACAAAGAGGAGGAAGAAGAAGACCTTATAGTATTGTCACTTAATCCTTAAGTAATTAGTCTCTGAATTTATAATAAACTGTTACATTTCACATCCTTAGAACTGTGTACAAGTTTGCTAGCAACCCTACAATATTCTCAAACTATATCAACATTATAACTGACTGTAACTAGAACACTGTATTGTAAAAGAGCACAGTTGTCTCTGTAGGAAACTAAGACAGTCTAGTAGTTAGTATTATTACTCTTACTAGTAACTAGCTTATTGTTAACAACACAGCTCTAGTTATAGTAACAACAACTTGTAAGTAATGTACAACTACTTTAGCAACTACAAATAAACACACAAATTCTATTATAATTAAGACTAGTAGTACAGCTAATAGCTACCTTGAATGTTTCAAAGCTGTCTTGTTACAGTGTGTGTAATACACTGTCCTTTGACAGAACCAAGCTCTAAGAGTTGTAGAGGTATTTTGTAAATATAGAAAGTCTTACAAACAAATGTAACATAGTTAGAGCAGATATTATTCTACTTGTAATAAAGTACATACTTATAAAAGTAGAGGATTTGTAGGATAATGTAGATAAGGCATCTTAGAATACATTCAAGAGGGGAGTAATTGTGTATTACCTAAGCCTTAACACAGGAGTACAATATACTAGAAGTAACCTAGATACTATAGTGTAGAAGTAGGCAGAGAGAGGAATTATAAATAGGGACAATTTGGGAATGTATTACTAAGAGTTTATACTTATAGTAACCTACTTGACAACTAACAATAAGCTGTTACTAGAGGAATCTTACTGTGTTTTCCTGTGTGTATTCTGTAAAACAATTATAGAGAAACTGATACAGAAGTTAGAAATTAAGTATCTAAACTATAAGGATAGACTTGTATATAATATTGTGTAGGTTGTAGTTACAGTAGAGTCAATTCTTAAGGGATTTACACTTACAGTAGTTAGTAGAGTAGAGACACTTGTAAGCTAGCCTGTGATTCTAGTCAAGTAGGAGGAAGTTAATTTGACAAGTATTATAGAAGCACTTTAGAGTCTACAATTATAAGTAGAGTTAATAAAGTAGGGCCTAAGATCAGGAGGAGGCAGATACAGTAGAGGATCAGAAAGTAGAAGTTGTGTGTTTTGTAGAGAATCTGGACATTTTATATGTAGTTACTCAAAAGTGTTAGAATACATTACAAACAGGAAGTGTGTACAGAGTCTAGACAATAAGATTATTATAGCTAATAGAAACACTATTTCTAGGATAGGATAAACCTTAAAGGAAAAGGTTAATAGCTACTTTCTGTTATTGTAAATGTACTCTATTAGTTTTGTACAAACTGTACTAGTTATAGTACACAGTTTAGGAGCACTTATACTAGTTATAATAGTAGAGGTTGATAAAGAAGAAGAGGAGGAGGTAGAGAACCTTGTAGAGCTTAAAAGGCTTAAAGTAATGTTAGGAGAAGTGTACAAGAAGGTTGTAGAATGATTGAAGGTGAAGAATGTAAAAGGGAAGGGAAAGTAAGAGTGTGATTACAAAGTAGCAAAGCCTACAGATGTTAGACTAATATTAGTAAGTATGTAGTAAGACAGAACCAGAACAAAGGAGCACTTATACTACTACATTACACTAATTAAGGACCTAGAAATAGTTAGACAAGTTTTAGATTATAGCTTAGACTAGGAAGTGTGTATTACACAGTAGGAGGTACTTGCAATTTCTCTAGAGCTTTAGAAGAAGACTTGTGATTTAGTTATGTTGAAGTGCTAAACAGATAGAAACACTATATTCTATAGTAGAGAACTGTCTGTTACAGGATTAAACCTTTGTGTACTATAGTAGTATTGTAACACATTAGCAGAAGTCAACTATTCACTTCTACTCTGTATACTTAAAGTAATAGTAGACAGAAAGATTAAGGTAGATTGTGTACTAGACTAGGGTTTAAGTGTAAACATAGTTTGAGCTGACATGTAGGAAGTATTAAAGATTCTGTTAGATTATAATATGACTATTATACTTGAAACAGTAGACACAGGTTAGGAATCAACTGTAGGACAGATTCTGAGGTTGTGACTCTCTATAGGAATGCTTCATGTAGATATTACAGTACAAGTTGTGTAGAAGGCTCTATTCAGGATATTACTAGATAGACTGTTCTTTGTGACTACAGAATGTGAAACTAAGGATTTTGCAAACAGAGAGTAGTATGTAACACTTTAGGACCTAAATGATTTGTTAAGGAGATAGTCTTTGTCTACTAGAGTAAGAGTACTATAATACAAGCTAGAGACAGATTTTTGAGAAGTGTTAAGAAACTGGAAATGCTACAATTCTAGAGAGATACATATATGATAAGCAGATTAGGAATAAACAAGTAGAAGAGTAATAGTAAGGTAATGATTCTATACAGAGGAAGTGGTAAAGAAAGTATAGGAAATGTGAGACAGGATTGTAGTCAGGAATTATGAGTTATAGAATCATAGTTGATAGAGGTAGTAGAATTATAGAAGTTAGTAATCCTTAAAGTACTGGATGACAAACTTAACACAGTTTTGTAGGCTTATAAGAAAGTTGTGAATAAGGTGTGCCCTATACTTAGAGTACTTTCAGAGGAGTTCTACATAGTCAGACAATAGTACTCTAACTCTCTAGCTAGGATACTTATATTACTGAGGAAACTACAGCCCTTTATACTTACTGAACAACTTACAGAAGAATGGATACAAGCAATCAGAGAATTGTAATCAGGATTCCTATAGCTGGAAGAATGGAAGCTTGTAGAGAACCTATTAATACTACAGTCAGAAGTGTTTGTGTGGATGGAAGAGGAGTAAGGAACATTAGACCCTACATATTTTGATCCTATCTGAATTCCAACTGTCAAGCATGTACTGTAGGTAGAGAAGAGTATTCTGATTGTATACAGAATTAAGAAGAGGGTGATTGAGTTGTTGAAGGAGAAGTTGTGTAACAGAGTGATTAAACTGTCAAATTCCTTGTATTAATTATAGTAGTTTTGTGTCACAAAGAAAGACAGAGTATCCTTACAATTTATTATCAATTTGTAGAGGCTAAACACAGTTATAATAAAGGACACAGCTATTCTACTAAACATAGAACTAATTGTAGAAAGCTATAGAGGTTGTGTATACTATACACAACTCAATTTACATATTATGTTTGATCAGAGGAGTTTAGATGAGTAGTCTAGAGATCTGACAACTTTCTAAATGCCTCTAGAGACGTTTTGCTTGACAGTGTTACTAATAGGTTACACTAACTCAGTACAGATCCTACATAATGATTTGGTGTTTATACTTTGTAACAAGATTCTGAATGTTACAAACTCATACACAGACAACATTCTGGTAATTAGACTCTATTTAAGATATGAGAACACAGACAGAATGGAGGAAACAATTCCTAAGAACATAGGAATAAAGAGATTTGTATACAAACATTTGATAGATGTAAATCAAATTTTGCAGAGAGTGAAAGCTGTAGAAGGGATGTTTTCTAGGAAGAAGATAATACTTTGTAACAAATCTATAATATTTATTAGGTATAAGCTGACATACTTAGGAAGAGAGGCTGAAGAATTACAAATACAGAAGGTTAGGAATTGGCTGCCTTGTAAGAGTGTTATAGAAGTCAGGGGATTTCTTGGAACAGTAGGAGTACTTTATGTTTTCATTCAGAATTATGTAAAGCTAGTGTAACTACTCAATTGACTCACACAAAAGAACTTGATATTTATTTAGAATGATGAAGCACAGGCATCTATAGACACACTTAAGAAAGCAGTTTTACATTGCCCTACATTAACACTAATCAACTATAAGTCAGAGTATTTAGTAATCTTAGTTGTAGATTTGTCTATTATTAGAGTATGTAAGGATTTGATTTACTGGTTCGTATTTTACTATTACTACATTGCTGATTGTGTCAGATCATTGCACAGTAGGACCCACAAGTGCATATATTCTCATTGTAGTTAGTTACACTTCCTCCTCATGTATCTACACGTGTATACCCCTATAAAAGACAGTATTGACCACTGGGTAAAGGGGATTCTTTTCCCCTGACCCCTTGCTTGAGTACTAGGTTATCCCAGTCAGTAGTTGAGTGAACTAAGAGTGATTAGAATTCTCTTGTGAGGAACAGTAAGTTTCCTTACATATTTTTGACTGTACCCACCTAGCACCAAAACCCCTTGCTGGATGCTGAGGAACCAAAGGGTCTGATCAACCCTAGGTCTCCCTTGTTGTCTAGTACCCCTCAGGAATTTTTTGTGAGTAAAGTTACGATTTTCGAGTAGAAACAGAGACTACTTACTAGATTGGCCCTCAGTAGGTTCACAATGCTTTAGAATGCTACAGAATGCTTCTGGAACACATTATCACATATTAATATAGACTAGTGCTGGATACATTGGAGGTTTGTATTGATCAGATGGGTCGAGGACCAGGCATCCATGATGGTGAAAAGGAACAAACAGGTGTGTATCAAGTTTACAAGTAATGGACAACAAGATTATCCATTGGTTATTGATTACAATGTAGCTGCTGAGTCTTGACTGACAATTCCCAGAGGGTACCCAAGTCTGGATATCAATACTAACATGCTAGGAAGTAAGTCCTCGTCCCTTGTGGGCTGGAGGCAATCTGATGAACTTATACCAGGTGATAAGTCCTTGTCTACACAAGGCTGGAGGCACCCTGATGAACTAGTACATACTAATAATGTAGAATTAAGGTATGTAACTGTACCAGTGTATATAGTTAGTCAAATGTGTGCTGTAGAGCAGAAACCAGTGAGTACTCACACTACTAGGCTTGCAGGAATAGTAAATAGCAGTACAAAGAGTAGAAACACTCAGGCAATTGGATTCGAGGATTTGTCCAATCGAGTACAAAAGGTTAAGTTTAAGGATTCAACTTACTAAGTACAGGTAATTGAGCTTGAGGATTTGCTCGATCAATTCCAGGCTACTGAGTTTGAGGATTCACTTGATAGAGAACAGGCAATTTGGTTTGAGGATTCACCAAGTTGATATAGAGAGCTAACAGTGAGCATTGAGGAATTTGCAAGCCAGTACAAGAGTTACAGAGTGTATATAGTCAGTATCAGTGAGAGTGTGGATGAGTATCCAGTGAGTGTACTTACTTCAGAACAGAAACACATTGACAACAGTGATGTAGAGGGTAATGAGACACCTAAGACCCTTTTAGGCAGTAAAGAAAGTAGTCAGGACTTGAAGGACAAGAGTAACAGACAAGGCCAGGAGAGCCAGGCATTGGAATTACAGAGATCCAATAAGGAACAAGATTTCCAGAAGGCAAGTAAGACCTTCAGACACATTGTAAGAGCTAGAGCAATTAAGATAGACATAGGACATGTCAGCCTATTCCACAGTTTGATAGACATTGACGATTTGAATAAGAGAACGTACAAGTTTGATAGAATGTATCAGGAAGAGGAGAGAGTAACTCCTTCATTAAACAAGAGTAGACTTGATAGTATAGTAACAGAAAAGTGTGAAACGCTTCAGGTAGGCTACAGAACAAAAGCCAGACATGCCACAGTACCTACAGACAGTAGAGATCAGAACTATCAATCTAAGAGTGTAGAAGAAACACTCAAGAGTCCAGACAAACAATTGCATTTGTAGAAAGCAAAAGGAAAGCACAAAGTGAGAGGAATACACAAAGTGCAAGGAACAGAACGAAAACCATAACTGTCAAGCATTCAATACAATTGTGAAATCAATTCAGACTATCCTAGCGAAACAGACATTGTATTGACAGAACAGTATTTTGAGGATAGCAAAAGTGAACACATATTAGAACTACAAGGATCAGTACTTGATCCAGAGGGTGAAAATCAAGCATACACCCACAAAATCAAGTGTTTAACCTCATACATGGTAGATATCAATTATGCATTGCACAGGAGCAATGTACAGGAGTACTACAACAGATACAACACCCTAGCCAGGTCCAGGAATAAGAGAGAAAGTGAAATACCTGGATATACAGTGTGTGTCAAAAGTATTGCAACACACCATGTGTTTTTCATTTTGCCTCTACACGTCATTCCACACAACACTTATGCCCATATAAATTACATGTAAATTAAGTGTGATATACTGTGAATATATGTATGTAAAAAAGACTGCAAAATGTGCAGTAATTATACAAGACGGACGGATCTAAAAAAAACATGCTGTTACATTACATATGCACACAGTACATACACTTTAAAAAGGCTGCCCCAGTGCTCATTATTTCGACACCTGTGCCTCCTTTTGCACCCTGGGCTTTAGTATTACCTCTATTCTACTCTATGCACTACACTACACCCACTCGTAAAGCACGTCTATTGGACTACAAGCATGCTGGCATGTCTCACTCTGAGTGTGCCAAAAGGCTTGGCCTTTCTCGTTCTACTGTCTCCTGATTGCACTGCAAGCTCCTCCTTACTGGTGATCCGTACTTTGTTATGCCCAAGCCAGGTCGTCCCACCAAGCTTTTGTCGCCCGACCGTCGTTCCGCTGCTAGAATGCTTGCATCTGGTTCAGCTTGTGATGCTACCAATCTCAAACGAAACCACTTCCCTCATGTCAGCAAGAGTACTATGTGTCGTCACCTTTATAAACATGGT
>NW_006760402.1:650833-651820 GCF_000271605.1 Fomitiporia mediterranea MF3/22 | reverse complement strand
AGGAGTACTACAACGGATACAACACCCTAGCCAGGTCCAGGAATAAGAGAGAAAGTGAAATACCTGGATATACAGTGTGTGTCAAAAGTATTGCAACACACCATGTGTTTTTCATTTTGCCTCTACACGTCATTCCACACAACACTTATGCCCATATAAATTACATGTAAATTAAGTGTGATATACTGTGAATATATGTATGTAAAAAAGACTGCAAAATGTGCAGTAATTATACAAGACGGACGGATCTAAAAAAAACATGCTGTTACATTACATATGCACACAGTACATACACTTTAAAAAGGCTGCCCCAGTGCTCATTATTTCGACACCTGTGCCTCCTTTTGCACCCTGGGCTTTAGTATTACCTCTATTCTACTCTATGCACTACACTACACCCACTCGTAAAGCACGTCTATTGGACTACAAGCATGCTGGCATGTCTCACTCTGAGTGTGCCAAAAGGCTTGGCCTTTCTCGTTCTACTGTCTCCTGATTGCACTGCAAGCTCCTCCTTACTGGTGATCCGTACTTTGTTATGCCCAAGCCAGGTCGTCCCACCAAGCTTTTGTCGCCCGACCGTCGTTCCGCTGCTAGAATGCTTGCATCTGGTTCAGCTTGTGATGCTACCAATCTCAAACGAAACCACTTCCCTCATGTCAGCAAGAGTACTATGTGTCGTCACCTTTATAAACATGGTCTTAAGGCCTATGTTCGTCACTGTAAGCCCTTTCTCAGCATCAAATTGAGGCAGGCTAGAAAAGAATGGGCTCACACGTTTGGAGATTGGACTGCTCTAGACTGGCATTCTGTCATTTTCTCTGATGAGTCCAAATTCAATCTTTTTGGCTCTGATGGTTGTCAGTGGTGTTACAGGAGGTCTGGGCAGGAGTTTGATGATGTTTATGTGCAGAAGATGGTGAAGCATGGAGGTGGAAGTATTATGGTTTGGGGGTGTGTCACTTCCAAAGGTGTTGGGACTCTTCA
>NW_006760402.1:629301-650300 GCF_000271605.1 Fomitiporia mediterranea MF3/22 | reverse complement strand
CTACACAGTTCAAGTCACATATTGAGTACAGTAAGTATAAGAATAGCTTGAGCAGTAGTTCAAGAACAAACAATGGACACAGGCATAGCAAAGCACCAAATATTGTTCAGAAAGGCAGATTTGCATCAGTAAGACCTTCAGAGAGCCTAGCAAAGAATAGCTACACATACAGAGCAATACAGAGCTCCAGGATACCAAGAAATGGAAATTTCGACCTAGGATCAGACTCAGACAGTGATAATTCGGATTCCTCTTCATCCAATGACAATAATCGAAGTAATACTTTATTCAAACTGTCAGACATTGATTCGAGTGATACAGAGCCTACTAAGAAGTGTAAGAAATGCTTAAGGAAGAAACAGAACAAAGAACTCCTCAAATTGAAGATACAGATGTGTAGTACAGAACCAATAGCTCCTACAGTATACTCAGGTGAACCAGACTTACAGAAGTATACAAAGTTTGTCATTGAAGTCAATCAGTACATGAAACAATCAGGACTTCATCATTTCCCTAAGAGCCAAGTAGGGATAATGCTAGGTTTTATTAAGGGAAAAGTAATGAATTTCTATTTGTAAAAGATTGCACACTATGAGCATAGATGGACACTTGCTCAATTCTTTAGAGGACTTATGGACTTTTGTTTCCCTTCCAACTTTGCTGAAATACTGTAGAAAGAGTTCAACACTTTGAAACAAGGTAATAGGAATATTCAGGATTATTTGTATGATCTAGAGATGAAAGCTACAAATCTAGGAGACATTTCTTAGCGAGATTTGACTAGACAGGCATGGTATGGATTGAATTCCAAGTACTAGAGGCAATTACAATTAGATTGCTTGAATCCAGACACTGTAGATTACTCAATCTTCAAGGATAAGCTTGAAAGCATTGAGAAAGCAAATGAATCCATAGGAATCAAATGGCACATAGATTCTAGACAACATTTTGATATGTAAGGACACAACAATGATTCTTAGAGTAATTATTTGTATACAGACAGTTCTGATAATTCAGGAAACGATCAAGACACTCTACAGGATAGTGAAAGTAATGATTCAGATCACAGTGACTCTAGTCAGGATACTATACATACAAGCAGTGCAAACGCTAAAGGAAAGGCCAGGCAATTGTATTATCCATTGAGGAACAATGACTAGTATGGAAGCAAGACAGAAAACAATCACAGGACATATGCTACAGGTTTCAAACATCATTCCCAATCGAAATTGGACAAAATGAGAGCAAAAGAACTATGTTTTATTTGTGAACAAGATGACCACTTAGCTAGGAATTGTCCTACTTGTAATACAATCACATTGAACAATGTGCAGGATGATTGTTCATCATCTAGTAATGTCAGTATCAGTTATACTGCTTTAGATAAGTTAGCAGACAACTTGGACAGCAAGAACTACATAGAATTGGAGTTGATTACAGACTATGAGACAGTTTCTTACATATCTAGTAGTGATATACATGTTTTATTGATTTGGATACTTTGTGAAAGCAATACTGAGGATTCAGTAACAGAACAAGAGAGTTCTACAACAGAACACAAGTTCAGGCATACAAACAATACATTTGAAAGGGCAAATTCAGTATATTTGAGACCCTATGAGACTACAGCACTTAGGCATTGTACTACAGGCATTCAGTACAGGAATAAGTATTGTAGGAAGTCTAAACATTGAGATAGACAATTGTATACAGTATACAATAACATTTTACACTCAAAAGCACAGGTATACAGTGTAGAAAGGATTCTACAAGACTATGGATACATATAGCACATAGAAAGGACTAGGAAACACACATACAACTATTGTTTCAAGGATTCTAAGATGCTACAAGTGTAAGGCAACACATACATGAACATTTCAGAGACACTACTACCAATTCTTAGAGCCACAAATTGAAACGACACTCTTAAGAAATACAGGATGTTTACAGACAACAGGAATGTGTACCAGGACATTAGGAAAGGACCTGAGAATGTTAGAAGATTGGAATATAACCAGTCAGATAGTATTATGGTTTACAAGGCAATGCAAATAGTAAACTGCACAAGTAGGACAATCTATCAAGCATTACTAGACTATAAACTATGACTACTCTTGGATACTGAGAAATATTTCAATCTAAATGATTCACACAGGTATTCTATTAAGTTAGAAGGCTACATCACACATTGGAAGACAGACATCAGTACATTGAGCAAGGCAAAGTGTATATACATTGAGGATAAGATGATACTGCTCCAGAATAAGCATCAGGCATGGAGATACATTGACAGCAATAGAAAGACACAGACATATACATACACAGTCGATTCTATTCAGTACAGGAAGAGATACAGGATTAGTATTGAGTACTACAAAGGAACTATGTCAGTTAACATTGGAACAGACATTTCCATCTTCAGGATTGAAGAAACAGTCAGTAATGAGTACAATCAAAGTAATTCGCATAGAACAATGTTCTATAAGGTACAATTAGATGTTACACTACAAAACTATTCAGTTCATAATGAAGAATTGTTCAGAAACATTGAGACCAGCTCAAAATACAAGGATCTATAGTATACATTGTATCTACAGCAGAACATAAGGTATTACATTGTGAAATACACTTTCAGACAGCCAGGATTCATTGGAATAGACTCAGGACACTCTATCAGACATATTATGAGCATTACAGACACTCAAACAGATGCACTAGCATACATATACTCAGGATACATAGTAAGGATCATGATATTCAAGCTACAGGATGACAATTACAATCTACAGGATGTGAAACCACTACAATCTATACACTACAAGGATAGTAAGACACTACTGAGACTAGGAATGGATATACTTTGTATGGAACAAAGTACAGAAGTTCAGAGGGTGACTTCAAGCCAGAGAACAGGTTCGGAACCCAGACAATCTACTCAATCCACTCAATCTGCTCAAACGGATTATCACACTGCTTCAAGGGAAAGCAAAGGCAATACACATACAGTTAGCAAAGATTAGAGTGATAGTGAATTAGCAATGATTGATCAGACTATTCAAGCATTCAAGAATGATATTTCAATGCTCTAGAGAGAAATAGAGCATCAGGAAGCTCAAGGACATTTATTGAACAATGATACAGTTCAATCTACTCTAGGAATGAATAGCTACAATCAGTTTAAAGTATGAAATCATGTAGAGAACCTCTCCAGACACTACAGATATGTTCTAGGACAGTACCAAACGTTTTACACTGAAAATGAAGTCATATTTCGATGAGAGGGCAAGAGGCACACACATTGCATTGTATACACACTCTTTGAGCATACAACCAACAGGTTTGAACATACATTTTTCTTACTTGGATTGCTACAAAACAATTTTGCAAAGGACTTTACAGTACCAGACAGTATCAGTACTACAGGAAATAGGACACATGATAAGTACACAAGGAAAGAATACATTGGAACAAGGACAAGGACACAGAAAGACAGGAAGTCAATGCTAGAACACATTGATCCACACATGGATTTGCCAAATGAACAAGGAATTGGCAGCATATACTCAGGACTTTAGGCAGCACTACTGTACATACAGACAGAACATTTTATTGAGACATACATGGAACAACATAGCATACAGACAGGAACAGCACTCAGGAAAGTAGAGAACACTACTTGGACACAGTGTGATAGAACATCACACCATAAGATATTGAAAGTATACTTGGATGGTTCAGGAATTGAATCAGTCAACTTATGAAGACACAAACAAGTTGAGACACAAGGAAACAGTATGAGAATACAGTAGGACATTCATTGCACACAGAGATACTATGTATATACACACATATCTAGTAATATTAAGCTCATACATTATAATTTCATTGAGTTTGAGACAATATTTTCATTCAAGGATAAATATTACACTCTAGGTTGCACTCTACAATTAGTATTCAGACATCAGGCTCAACAGGATATTCAGTTTTGCATCACAGTTTGTTATTGCAAGTAAAAGAGCACACATTTGGAGACATTCTACTAATACAAGCACAAAGCATTACATTTGCAGGAACTAGTCTATTGGAAAAATTGAGGACATAGTAGAGGAATTTTGGAATACATCTCTGCTACCTATTATTGCATGACTATTCTACAGGAGCAGAGAAACGTGCAAGGTCAGCTAGAAGCTGTAACACTAATACATTCTATTGAGGAAGAAGGCTATAGCTTTGTTGATCAGGGATTTACCTCTGTGCTTCCTAAAGACGTAGGAGAAGAGAATATTTGCAATTACCACACTGCTGGAATTTCCACTTCTGTACATATTGATCTACACTGTGTGTCTCAGAATACTTAAGAGCCAAAACGCTATATCTCCCCAGGAACTCCACCAATTCTCTTCAAAAAGTGTTGTATTGATAGCAACAATCAAGAGGCAACTTTTCTACTAATTGACTATACAGTAATATGGACTATGTTTAATTCTATTAATGTTTTATCTAGTTTCACATAGTTTGGAACCATACTACCCACTGTCCAGAACACCACCACTGTCTCAATACACACCAGATCGACTTTGGATCAGTTCAGAGAGACAGTACTACATTGCAAGAATGTTTCCCATACACATGGGCAAGGTATTTTATTATTTACTTGTTACTAACTGTTACTTTTAAGTAAGTTCTCTGCCTTTTCTACTGATTTTTAGCATTTAGGACTAAATGCTAGAGGGCAAGTGTAAGGATTTGATTTACTGGTTTGTATTTTACTATTACTACATTGCTGATTGTGTCAGATCATTGTGCAGTGGGACCCACAAGCACATATATTCTCATTGTAGTTAGTTACACTTCCTCCTCATGTATCTACATGTGTATACCCCTATAAAAGACAGTATTGACTACTGGGTAAAGGGGATTCTTTTCCCCTGACCCCTTGCTCGAGTACTAGGTTATCCCAGTCAGTAGTTGAGTGAACTAAGGGCGATTAGAATTCTCTTGTGAGGAACAGTGAGTTTCCTTACAGAGTAGGATAGTATATTAGTTAGGAGCACCTAGATTGCAAATGGAGAATAAATTGATTTGGATCCATCAACTGGAATACAATCTAGACACAATATTCACAAGCAAAAATAGAGCTGTTTGGACTTTATTGTGCACTTTACACATTGTACATATATCTTATAAGAGTTAGGAAATTAATTGTAGAAATAGACACTTTGTACATAAAAGGAATGATTAATAAGCCTGACCTACAACCTAATACTATAATCAATTACTAGATAGCTAGTATTTTGCTATTCAATTTTGAGTTCTGTCACATTCCTACATTAGACTTTAAGTGTACAGATGGATTATCACAATACTGAGTAGTACTTAAAGACTCTACAGACAATAAGACCTATAAGGACTAGATTGACAAGTTATACAGATTTTACACAGTAGAAATAGAATCAATACAATACAGACATTAGTTAGAGATTTGCAGGTCTATAGAACATAAAGCCTTATTAGTTGAGTGTGAAGAAACACAGTCCTAAGCTTTATATATAATGTGCTAGGAGACACACAATAACATTATTAACAAATTGTTCTAAGTAAACAAGGAGGCAATACAGACAACAAGTTCTAGCAGACTATAATGTAGACTAGTCCTAGAGGTTGTTATTCTGAAACAGAACTAGAATTGGATATATTAAGATAGACCAGAACAACCTGATCTAGAGTACAGAAGAATGGAAGTTGAAGCAAATGAGGGACAACAGGAACAGGTAGTTGGAGGAGAGTTTCACAGAGTCACACATACTAAGGAGGTAGAAGGAGTGGATAATAAAGCAGAAGGTAACAATCTAGAGCTAATAAGAGTTGTGTGTAGTATCTACAGTAGTAAGACTAAGAGTTTGAATGTAATAGTAGAATGATTCTTATAATTACTAACTGCTAAAAAGTAGGAAGCTAGACTGAAGGCTGTGAATGTTACAGTTCTCTACTCTCATACCTTCAGTTCTAAGGGTTCTACACCCTTCTGTACCAGAACTCAGGACTTCTGTCCCTCAGAGGTGCTGTCTATAAACTATATGTATACTGACTCTTACTACTACCCCTCCTTACTTTATCATTCTATTCCTTTAACCACCCTTTCATTCCTTGTTCATTCTATAGTCTCTTACCCTTTGTCTATCCCTTTATTCTTTATACCTTTATCTTTGACCTTCCTTTCTTTCATTCTTTGTAGCTTATTATTCTTAGTAGCTTATACTCTTTAAGTACTCTTGTGTAGTTTAGTATATATAGGTGTACAAGATTAGACTGGTCCTGTAGTCTTGATCTTGTCTACTCTAGGTAGTCCTGTACTCTTAGGCTCACTCTATATACTCTACTCTTGTCTCACTCTCTCTCTCTCTCTGTCTGTTCTGCAAGTTCTGACTATGTTCTAGTACTTACATTCTGTATTTCTGTTATGTAGAATAGTTATAGTCTGGGTCCCCTTACTGAGCCTTCAGGTCCCCTCTATACTGTTACTAACATTAGATCAAGACTCCTTATTACTACTCTACAACTCTCCTACATTTTGAGCATTAGTACTTACTATTGTGTTAATCTCTTTTCTTTGTCCTAACCCTTTTACATTTTTAAATTTTAAACTTTCTAAACCCTTTTAAACTTTTACTACCCTTCTTCTATTCATTACTCTTTTTAGTTTAGTGTCAATTCCTTTATAGTGTAAACATGGACCCTCCTACACTGACTACTACTCCTACTGTTCTACCAGATTAGTAGTTATAAGCAGACCTAGCTTAATATGTACAGACCTCTATCTAAGAGGCCTTTATTAACTACATACCTCTAGCCCTCTCAGAACCTGTTCCAATTGTTCTGGAAGTTGCAACCTGTTCTAGAAAGAAAGTGTATATAGCCTACTCTTCAGACTTTAATAGACAGTACTTTAAGGACTTCTAGTACTAAGTCAAACTATATGTAGCTACTACCTTAACTGATCTATCCTCAGATCTTAATTGTATTCTATTTGTCCTCTCCTTTATGAAGGAAGGCAACACAGCCACCTGGGCCTAGAACTGGATTAAAGGTCATCAGATTAGAAGCCTGATCCAACTTTAGAACAATGAGTTGTATTCAGAATTTATAAGACAGCTCTGTACTTCCTTCATTAATCTAAACAAGAAGTACAATGTACAGAACAAACTTGTGTCTCTGTGACAGGGTAAACATTCTACTAATACCTTCTTTCAGGAGTTTGATATCATAGCCCAGAAGGCAGGATTTGTACTTAGGTTCAATAATGTCCTTATTAGAATGCTTGAAAAAGCTCTCTACCTAGAACTAGTTGATAAGATTCTTAGAATAATACTAGAACTGATTACTTACACTAAGTAGAAGATGTACACCATTTCCTTTGACCAAGCTACAGCTCAGATGTGTCAAGTCTGTACAGAATGTCTGTACATACATCCAGCTCTGACAGTTCTAAGCCCTTAGATCAATCTGCCTGTAATTTGTAATCAATCTGTTCTGATAAACATTAAAGAAGCCTAAAAGTAAGGAGTATACTTTGTCTACAGAAAGTTAGAGTACTAAATTAAGGACTGTCTACAGAAGTAACAGTATATCTGTTAGGTTATTAGAGCAATAATGAGTAACAAGCAGGATTTGTAGTAAGAAGCCTTTTCTACAAATCCAGAAGTCACCTCAGAACTCTTAGACTCTAACTATGTACTCTAGAATTTTGTAGAGACTCAACAGTGAATGTAGTACTAAAGGGTTATAACTCAGATTTCTTAACAGTCACTTTTGATTCAATAGACACTGTAGGATTAGAAGTAAATAAAGTAAGAAAAGTAGAAAAAGTAGAAAAAGTAAATTAACAAAATTATTTATTAAAAAGAAAAAGTTAAAAACAAAAGTAGATAGTTCTCTTATTTCTTCTGATTCTTTTGATTCTTCTCTTTGTACTTTATCTGAGTCTAAATCTGTACAATCTGACCTGCTACTTCTGTGTTCTAATATCTTAGAATGTTTAGAACACTACCTAGCCCTGTTTACTACTCAGTAGTTTGTCTATAGTATCAAGTAGGGATAGTCTCAGCTGAGTTCACAGTTGAGGACATGAGTCTGTCCTTATTGAAAGAGAGAGGTTAATAAGGAAATGTTAGTGTATATACTTACTCTCTCAGACAACAAGGCTGTACAAGCTGTATGTTCTCTTTAGAACAAGTAGTAATTTATTAGAGGATGTTCTGAGTACTAGCTTCAGGTTCCTGTTCTCTTAGCTCTCTTCTTAGGATCTCCTCAGCTCTGAACAATAGCTCTAGTAGACAGTAGATACACTAGTTTGTACATTAATAAGGCCTTTGTGTAGGAACACTATCTCTCTACTTAATGTATTCTACTTCTAATCCTAGTATACAATACAGACAGAACTCTAAACCAGAATAGTTAGATTACTGAGTTTGTCCAACTATAGATAACCATTTGGGATTATAAGGAAAGTATTGAGTTCAGAGTCACTAACCTTAGAAAGACAAACATCTTTATTAGATTTGAATAGCTTAAGGCTCACAACTCTACTATTAACTAGTTAGAGTAGACACTTACATTCAATTAGTGTTCTGAGTCTTACAACTATCTTACACTACTGTCCTGAGTAAATGTGGATGCTTCTAATGTTACTAACAGTTTTAATAAAGGTGACTAGTTGTTCTTCTTCAACTAGGATGAATATGTAAACACATATTCTAGTTAAGGTAGAGTAGAGTTAATCTAAAGGATGTCTAAGACAGAACCAGTCTAGAACCCTCTTAGAACAACTCTACCCTAGAATGTATGTAGACTCAGCCTGCCAGATTTTGTCTAAGAGTTTCTTGAAGTCTTTAGTAAAGAGGAATTTGACTAGCTTCCTGAATACTATCTTTAGAACTATACAATTGAATTGACTAAGGGTTTTTAACCTAAAGATTGTAAGGTCTACCTGTTCAACAGAGACAAGTAGGAGGTGCTTAACAAGTTCCTTTAGGAAAATCTTCAGAATAGCCAGATTCAACCCTTAAAGTCCTTTATGGTCTCCCCTTTCTTCTTTGTCAAAAAGAAAGATAAGAAGCTCTACCCAGTCCAGGATTATTATTGTCTTAATAAAGGTACTATTAAAAACAAGTACTTACTCCCTCTGATCCAGGAGCTCATTAATAAGACACATACATCCAGGGTTTTCACTAAGTTGGATGTTTGATAGGGATACAATAACATTTAGATTTAAGACAGAGATGAGTAGAAGGCTGTATTCTAAACTAATTATAAATTGTATAAACTGACTGTAATGTTCTTTAAACTAACTAACTTGCCTACAATGTTCTAGTCATTCATGAATCACATCCTTACAGATCTGATTGACTCAGAGTATGTTAGTGTGTATTTGGACAACATTCTGATCTTCACCTAGACAGTTAAGTATTATTACTGACTGATCTAAGCAGTTCTACAGTAGCTCTAAGATAATAAACTGTTCCTCTAAGAAGCAAAGTATTCTTTTGTACAGGAGTCAGTAGATTATCTAGGCTTTGTAATTAGTAGAGGAGAGGTCTGTATAGATCTAGCAAAGGTAACTACAGTTTGGAACTGGTTAAAATCTTAGAACCTGAAACAGGTCTAAGTGTTTCTTGAGTTTGCAAACTACTACTAACACTTTATTTAAGGCTTTAGTACCATCACCTGGCCCCTTTATAATCTCACTAGCAAAGATGTTCCTTAGTAATAGGGTGATCAGTAACAGTCTGTGTTTGAGTCCCTCAAGTAGGCTATTACTAGCAAGCCTGTATTAGTAGTTCTAACAGTTATAGACAAGTTCTGAGTCAAAGCTAACTCTTCTAACTTTACAAATAGAGTAGTACTGTCCTAGTTTATTGACAGAAAGTAGTGTCTAATAGTATTCTGATCAGAATCCCTCTCTGTAACAGAACAGAACTACTTTATTTATAACAAGGAACTTCTTACAATTGTCTGTTCCCTAGAGGAGTAGTGTTAATATCTCTTTAGTACTACACAGAAGTTTAAGATTTGAAGTGATCACCTTAATCTCTAGTACTTCCAGGCATCTTAGAAGCTCAACTACTGTCAGGCCTGCTAGATGTTAGAACTGTAGAACTATGACTTTGTACTAACCTACAAACCTGGAACACAAATGACAAAAGCTAATTTACTCTCAAGACAAGTAGGTCATAAAAGGGGAGAGAATAATAACAAAAATCTTGTTCTCCTAGACAATTCCTGTTTTGTATCCAAGACAATTCAAGAGATCTGACTCAAATCTGAAGATGTTAACTTTGTCACCTGTATACAGTAAGCTCTAAGACATACATAGAACTAGGTTGTAGTAAAGTAGTTAAAGAAGTAGGCTAGGGACTAGGAGGAGGATAAGGATGGACAGGTTTACTAGGAAGGCCAACTGTACATTCTAAAGGATTGGAAGCTGTAGGAGGACATTGTCTAAGCTTATCACAACAATCTGACTGTAGGACATTTAAGCTAACACAAAACACAGGAACTCATTACTCAGAACTACTAGTAGTTAGGAATGTAGAGGGAAATCCTAAAGTATGTAACTAGTTGTAATACATACTAACAGACTAAGGCCTACTAGACAAGGGTTTGAGCTCCTCTACATCTATATTAGATCCTGGATCACTCTTGAGAGGAAGTCTTAGTAGACCTGATCAGTAAGCTACCTGAGTCTTAGAGTTACAATACTATCTGTGTGATTGTTAACTGATTCTCTAAGCAAGTTCATACAGTTCCAACCCAAATGGAACTCACTTCTAAAAGTATAGTGTGTATCTATTAGGATTATGTTTTCTAGTTGTACAGACTCCCTTAGAAGCTCATTCACAATTGTAGACTATAATTCAAGTCAAAATTCATACAGGACTTGTATACACTTCTCAGAATTTAAGAGAACCCTTCTACTACATATTACTTACAGACTAATAGTCAAACTGAGTGAGTCAATCAGGAGATCAAGCTCTATCTCTGGATGTTTATCAATCATTAGTAGTCAGACTAGTCTGAATAGTTAGCTCTAGCAGAATTTATACACAATAACTAGTAACACTCTGTAACAAGACAGTCTCTGTTCTTCCTCAACTATAGAAGACATTTATACTAGGGGACAGTTTCAAACCAGAATAGTAGTTCTGAATCTGTAACAGACTTTACAGAACAGATGTACAAAACCAGAGAGGACACACAAGCTCTTTTAGAGAAGGTAGTATAGGTTATAAAGTAGAACTATGATCAGAAGAGGTCTGTAGCCAAGGATTACCAGCCTGGTGACAAAGTTATACTGGAAGCTACTAATCTGACCACAGATTGTCTAATGAAGAAGTTGGACAACAAGCACTTCAGACCCTTTGTTATTAAAAAGAAGGTTAGTGCCTCTGTCTACAAACTCTAACTTCTAGTAATATAGAAGTGTATACACTCAGTGTTCAACAAGGTTCTGTTGTCTTAGTACTACAATCCAGGTTTTCCTTCACAACAAAGACCTCTACTACCTCTACCAGAACTCATCAGTTTCAAACCAGAATACAAAGTAGAGTATGTAGTAGATACTAAGCTAGTGTACAAAAAACTTAAGTTCCTTATTTACTAGAAAGGTGTTAACATGTCTTACAGACAATATAGCATTAGTAAACCAATAATACTAATGAGAGCAGAACAGATACATGTGTTGGATGCATGTATTGGATACACAATACAAGACATGTATTGGATAAAAAACATATTCTGGATAACTGAGACATACAGACAGACAAACAATATAAAAGGAACACTTTATTAACTAAATACATATCATTATCAGGGTCTATGCCCTCATTACTTGTGTGATAACCTAAGAATACACATTCTAACAAGTTATGAGCCTTGTGCTCTCTGCTTAACACCTCATACTACTACTACAAGACTATGCTATGTTTCTTTGCATTGATACTATGCATCTATGATGGACTCTCCAAGTACCTGCAATATGTACACATTAAACACAACAGAGACAAACCCATCAACACCTACACAGCAGACAAATAGGACAAACTCAACTCATGTCAAACCTACTAATGTTCCCAAACACTTTAGGCACAACATTACACAGTTGAAGGACACAGCCAGATATAAGATGTGGAAGTACTGTATTCACTCTGTTATTATAGTAATTGGCTATATGTACTTATTCACTAATGAGCTGAAGCCTGAGAACATTGAGGTTGCTCATACTATATATGCAGCAATTATTGATAAAGTAGCAGATCACATTATGGCTAACTTTATACACACCAGAACGTCTATTACAACTCTTATGAGCAGATTAGAAGAACACTTCAATCCTGCTACAGTTATACACAAAGTATATGATGAGTTTTCATTATTTAAGTGTAGTGATCATGTTAAAAACTTTGGACAGACACTTGATAGGCTAGAGTAGATATATACACAGCTAATAGCAGACAATAATAAACCTACAGACACTACCTATTGCACAGCAATCTATACTGCTACACCTGCCAAATACAAAGGTACTCTAAAGGCCATAGAACAAGCTCAAGACATGTTTCATGAAGGGAAGCCTGAATCTGAGCACCATCCTATAAAGCTGCAGAGACTGATCACAGTACTATGCCAAGCATTTAACAATTATCATATTAAAAACCCTACATGGTATTCGAATAAGCAGCCTAATATACAAGTACAGGCTAATACATTTTGGACAAAAAATAAAAAGCAAGGAACAAACAGAATCAACAAAAATACAAGCAAACCAACTCCAGTATCAAAATACTATAATTGTAGCAACCCAGAGCACTATGCATGTGATTACTGTACATCATTGTCCCAATTGACACTAGATGCCTGAGCCAAAAAGGTTAATCATTTGGCAGACACAGTAGAAGCAAAGGAAGCAAAGCCTGTACTGACAGTATCTATGACACACATGAACACATTTATTAAAGAGGTACCAGATGTTGAAATAACACAGTTACTGCCCTCTGAGCAGGCAAACACTATTGTGAATGTGAACAAAAACAACCCATTTGTGAATTGGGTATGTTATAATAATATTTTAGACAATAATAATGTATTAATAAATAAATTTATCCCTAATACAATTGATATAATTGATTCTAGTACTACAATACATGCTACACTGTATTATTTTTGCCTCACAGACATACAAAACATATCCCTGGTAACAGTTACACTTACAAACAAATCAACAGTAACTCTTACAAAGGCCAGAGATATGTACATAGAGATTAAAAAGGGAAATTCAGGAGATACACACATTCCTGTAATAAATAAAATAATGCTGAACAATGTTTATTATCATTTGGATTTAAACTTTTCACTTATAAGTCAAGTGTTATTATGCAACAACGGTTTTGCATTCTTGTTCAAGCAATCAGAATGTATTATTTATTATGAGCAATGTAAAATAGGAACAATCAAACTCAAAAATAACCTATATACATTAAGAAACACTCATTATATGAATTCTATGAGTAGAATCAGTGTTTACAATTTACATAAATGTTTTGGTCATATCAGTTATGATTATATTAAACGTTTATTACAAAGCAATATGATGATATTATCCCAAAAGATAATAAACTTTGATGAAAAACAATGTGTTGATTGTATAAAAGCAAACATTGAACAGACAGCACAACTGAAAACAAGATCTTTGGAAATAAGTGCTAATTACAGTAATATAATTCATATAGATATAATAGGTCCAGTATCCTATGAAGGATATAAGAATATTCAATATCTATTAACATTAGTTGATGACACAACACATTAGGTATCTTTATTAAAGTTATGGACAAAGGATGATGCTTACATGCAATATGTTCAATAGAGCACAAACATATTTACACAATATGGAATACGAATAAAACAATTGCAAAGTGATAACAATACAGTATTCTGTAGTAAATACTTCCAAGAGTATTTAATTAGTCAAGAAACAAAATCCAGACTAACTGTTAAACATACACTACAACAGAACAGAGTAGTAGAACAGACACATAAAACAATATTTAAACAAATACATGCCTCTATTACTTTGTAGAACATTCCTTTATGCCTATAAGCAGAAGCAGCTATGCTACAAGCATACATTTATAATAGAACTCCTTAGAGTGTAATAGGATACACAACTCCTTATTATAAACAATACAGACATAATGCTAGTATTGATAACATACACAAATTTGGTCAATACATAATAATACAAAGTGAAAACCCTTCTAAAATAATAGACAGAGGTTATTACAGACGATGGATAGGTTTTGACAATAATTCCAAAGGTCATATTACTTGGCATCATAGGAAAATAACTATCAAACAAAACATACAATTCCTAGATACTAAACCTTCACAAATTGAAGGGGACTTGGAAGAAACCAAAGGAAACAAACTAGACATTGACAGAAATACAAATCCACCCAATCTAGTAGATCTAAACAATGAAAACAACCATCACAGCCAAGCACACAAAGGACAGACACACACCAAAACAGAATCCAGTAAGGGGGAACACTCTCAAGTAATAAAACGTCTTCAATACGTTTCTCCAGGACAAGCTGTTTTCAAGCAGCCTACTCAATCCAACAAATCCAATCAAGAATCTGACAGATTAATACTATTACAATGCTCTAATCAAAAGTACAAAGCTATCAAACATTTAAGGGAAGCAAATCTACCTAATAAACAAATGAAAGGTTTATCATATGTTGATGAAACAAATATTATGATCTATCTCAACGAGTTCAACAATCTATATACAGAAATAATGGCAGATCCATTAACATATAAAGAAGCAATCAGTAGAGACAATTACAAACTTTAGAATAAAGCTATAGACAATGAAGTACAACAATTAATACAATCTAATACATGGGAGATGGTGTATCCTCCAAATAACACAAATGTTATAGGAACACAATTCGTATATAAAACGAAACGACTAGCAGATAACTCTATCAAGAAACGAAAAGCTAGATTAGTTGTACAAGGAATATTTCAACAAGACAGCAAAGATTATAATAATAATGATCTATTTGCACCTACTGTGTACATATCTTCAATAAGACTTGCAATTGCATAGGGATGTTCAAAGAACTACAAGATACATCAAATAGATGTTAAATCTGCATACTTAAACAGAGAACTTGACAACAACAAAATAATATTTATTAAACCTCTGCCAGGTAACTTAGTAAAGTTAAAACCTAGGCAAGTATTAAGATTGTGTAAAGCATTATACAGATTAAAACAAGCTGGACAATGTTAGTATAAAACTTTATGCTGAATACTTAATACTATCAGTTTTATACAATCAGAACATGACTTTGTAGTATTCTATGCAAAGAAGGACAAACAGACAGTTGCAATATTATTAATTCACATTGATGATATAACTATTGTTGTGCAAAGTAATAATGTTATTAATATGATTAAAGAATCATTATGATTACATATAGAAATTACAGACAGTGGTGAATTACATTAGTTACTAGGCATAGAAATCAAACATAACAGAAACGAACAGACAATAATGATAAGACAAAGACATTATATTGAGAATGTATTAACTCAATATAACTTACAAAACAAAAAGAATTTGCAAACGCCTATGCAACCAAATATGCTATTAGTAACAGACAATAATCTACCAGAAGATGAACGTGCATTTATGTCCAAAATACTGTATATGAATATGGTTGGATCCTTACAATATATAGTGGATTGTACACAACCAGACATAGTGTTTATAACATCTCTACTTGCAAAATACTTAAAATCCCCAAGCATGTTACATTATAATACTATAGTGTATTGTATGCAATACTTAAAGGGAACCAAAGACAAATGGTTAATATTCAGACAAGGAAATCATGATTCCATAACTGGTTATACAGACACAGACAGCATGATGCAAGAAAATAATAAAGCAATATCCAGATACACATTCTTCTTAGGAGAATTGCTTATATCTTGGTCAAGTAAAGGACAGAAATTAGTATTCTTATCTATGTACGAAGCAGAATTAATAGTACTATCAAACAGAATACAAGAAGCTATAGCATTACAATACCTAGCAGATGAGATACTACAGATCTCTGATGCACCTACAAATATTTATTGTAATAACCAAGCAGTAATTAAATCTATAGAAGCGGACAAAACGAAGTACTCAACAAGAACAAAGCATATTGGCTTACAGTGCAATTTTATTAAATGCTACATTGAGGAACAACTTGTTAATATAAAGTATGTTCAACATATAGTCTATAGACAGTACTCTTGAGGGACAGAAGTCCTGAGTTCTAGTATAGAAGGGTGTAGAACCCTTAGAACTAAAGGTACAAGAGTAGAGAACTGTAACATCACCCTCCCTCTAAAACCAATCATTCTGATTAGTAAACATTAGGCTTAGTTAGTGACTCAGATATAGGTTAGAATAGTAGGGTTTGGAAATCTGTGAGACAGAGTTGATGTAGAGCACTCAGATAGAGTTGATAGAAGTCTTAGATTACTTTAGTAGTATGAGTAAGATTCTTGACAGGTTCTCAAGTACATTCTTCAACTAGGTATCCTTTTGTTAGAATGTGTATTCTTAGGTTATAACACAAGTAATGAGGGTGTAGACCCTGATAATGATATGTATTTAGTTAATAAAGTGTTCCTTTTATATTGTTTGTCTGTCTGTATGTCTCAGTTATCCAGAATATGTTTTTTATCTGATACATGTCTTGTATTGTGTATCCAATACATGTATCCAACACATGTATCCATTCTGCTCTCATTAGTATTATTGGTTTACTAATGCTATATTGTCTGTAAGACATGTTAACAGTCCCCTTCAAACATTTACAAGACCTAGCAAGTCTGTAAGGTGTTTGATCTTTGGAACATGCAATACTTTAGTCAGGATGTCTGCCCTTTGATCGTCTGTTATACTGACTCTTACTACTACCCTTCCTTACTTTATTATTCTATTCCTTTAACCACCCTTTCATTCCTTGTTCATTCTATAGTCTCTTACCCTTTGTCCATCCCTTCATTCTTTGTACCTTTATCTTTGACCTTCCTTTCTTTCATTCTTTATAGCTTATCATTCTTAGTAGCTTGTACTCCCTGAGTACTCTTGTGTAGTTTAGTATATATAGGCATACAAGATCAGACTAGTCCTGTAGTCTTGATCTTATCTACTCTAGATAGTCCTGTACTCTTAGGCTTACTCTATATACTCTACTCTTGTCTTACTCTCTCTCTCTCTGTCTGTTCTACAAGTTCTAACTATGTTCTAGTACTTACATTCTGTATTTCTGTTATATAGGATAGTTGTAGCCTGGGTCCCCTCACTAAGCCTTCAGGTCCCCTCTACACTGTTGCTGACAGTGAAAGAGTATCTTTACTTACTCTACAAACTGAGTAGAATTGTAGATACTAATTTCCTAATATTTATACAATACACAGTATAGTTCTTTGTACAGAACAACAAGATTTAGTATCAAGGTCCTAAAGGAAAGTATTAGATTGTGTCAGATAAGGACAGGAGATAAGAGTTAGTTAAGATAGTATACAAGGACTTAGGACACAAGGGAATCTTTACAGTACAAGCCTAGTTACTAGATTGATTCTAGTAACCATCTCTTACAGAAAACATTAAGTACTTTATTAGGACTTGTCATACATGTCAGACTTAGTAAATATAACAAGTACTGATTCTACCAAGTATTCTAGAGATTGTACTACTTTTCCAAAAGATCCATATAGATACAAAGGTTATACTGAAAGTAGAAAGATTCTGATATATTATGTATGTATGTTGTTTGTTATCAGGGTATCCAGAGTTTTGTATACTTTACACAGAGAACAAAAGGGTAATAGGACAGTTTATCTTTAAGGAACTTCTATATTAATATAGGTTATGTTCTAAGCTTGTAACAGACAACAGAACACTTTACATTATAGTGTTGGACTATTTGTGAGAACAATACTACATTAATCATATTTGGATTTCTACATATAACTCCTGTACAAACAGAATTATTAAGTAGAAACACTTGAATGTATAGGAAGTGATTGTAAAAACAGTAGGAGACAATATTAGACATTAGTATAAGTACACACATTCTGTGTTCTGAGCAGAGTGGATTACAATTCAGAAAGTAACTAGATATTCACTCTATTACCTTGTTTATAGAGTAGAGCTAATATTACTGTTTGACCTGAATAAGACAATGTATTTAGTTCTACCTAAAGGATTACTACTAATAACAGAGGAACTGGTAGTAATACAAGTACAATAGTTGTAAAAGAGACTAGACAACCTTATACAAATGATAGAATGTGTTTAGAAAGCCTGTAAAGGATACATAAAGTATTTTACAGAAGTCAATTGTAATCAGATTAAGGACTACAACTTTGCCCTAAGTGTACTAGTACTAATCTACAATTTGAAAGTGAGTAACAACTTAGGATGAAAGATGAAACTGTAATACTTTAGACTGTTTGTAGTAGTGTAGAGAATGAAAGGAAACACTTATACTGTAGTAGAATTAGACAGAGTAGTAGCTAAGTTATGTATTACAACATTTTGTTTAATTCTGTATTTTCTGTGTTTACATTTAACAGTTCCAATCTTATGTCTTATTAAGGCTGTAAAACTAATGCTGGAAGATGTAGAACTGTACAGAACTAGTCACAAGGATACAGATGATCTAGACAACTGTACTTTAGATACTATACTTAAAGTATAACTAAGTACAAAAGTTACAGACTCCTAATTCAAGAGTACACAATTTTTCATTATACTCTTCTAGTCTTGTATAGGAAACTAAAACATAGGGATCAATTCCCTACTAGTAACACTTAACTGTTATGCAAATCCTGTAAATACTGTGTTTAACTACAGTTCTGTATACTTTGTTACATTTTACATTTACATACTTCTAATCTTCTATTACATTCCTTCTCAATTATAATAAAGTGTGAAAACCTATACAACATTCTATAACTATATAAACCTTTATACAAATTATAATTCCTTTCTGCTATTTCCCATCCTATTCTACTAGTTCTATACATAAATTATAAAAATATTTATCCATTCATTCTATTCCTCTTAACTCTCTATTTTCCTATCCTTCTACTTTGTTACTGACTATACTAAGACTGTAGCCTTCTCCTTCTCCTTCTCCTTCTCCTTCTTTGCCTTAGCCTGAGCCTCTTCCTTAACCTTTACTTACATTACTTTCTCAGTCTCTACCTTTACTTTCACTCTAGTAGTAGCTTTGTCCTCCTTTACTTTTGTAAGCTCCTTTATTATTACCTTACAATCTATAAGATGTTTCACATTAGTAAACAGATCAGAAAGTAGGAAATAGGGGACTTACTGTCAGATTGACCCTTTACTAGCACAGACAATATCTTCCTACCCTCTGAATTATTATTATTATGAGTATTATTGTCTGAGCTCTCTTTGTCTTCAGACTCAGAATTTATAGTTAATCTGTCAGTTTCCTTCTTTGTAACCTTGTCCTCTAGTTTGCTTTCTATATTAGAAGCTGTACAACACATTAGTATATGAGTCAGAGACAATGTACTTTACAGAGGTACTTACTAAGTATATGTTTGACTAGCTTGTCATTCACATTCATTCTCTTACTAGCTACTATATTATTATACACACTAATTCTGAGAAAAATCACAAAATTAGTATAAAAAGAGTAGAAAGGAGTACAACACTTACTTTTAGATTTGCTAAAGAGTAGTAGTGACATGGTAAGAGTAGTAGAAGGAAGTAGAAAGAATAAGTAACAATGTTTACACACATGTAGAACTTACATTCAGCCTACTAATCATAAAATCAACTATGTGACTGTAAACAGTTATAAGCAGATGTACTAAGAGATAAAACAATTAGTATTATACTAAGAACTGTACATTATATACAGACAATCACAGTAATTAATTCTGAACATTCACATAACTCATAGAAGCATATTCTAAGAACACCTAACTATTCTATATTATAAGTGTTTGTAAACAAAACTACAAATGTGTACAGTCTCAGAATAGACTTATACACACTGTTTACCTTACAGGACATACAAATCATGTACTTATTACAGGCTCAGAACACAAGTTGTGTCACAGTAAGTGGCTCAGCAAACTATTACATTATTATTACCTAGATTAAAGTACTACAATCTTTTAATCAGATAGAATATTAGAGTAATCAAAGTAATAATCTTAAGAGACAGTCAGAAATCTCAGAACTCTCCACACCTTGTCTACACTAATCAGATAGTAACAGTATGAGAACCTTCTACTTCTTTCAATGTAAATCTTGCTTTTCCTTTTGTGTAACATTTCCTGTAGCTAGAATACAAACTACTTAAATTTTCTTTATACATTTTCACCCTATTTTCTTCCAACCTCTAGCAAAAGGTTCTCTTATTTGTTCTTGTATATTTTGTTATTTTTTCTTTTGTTTAGCCATAACATTTCCCTGTTAGTACTATACTTTTTCCAGAACTCAGAAAACTATAAATACAGTTACTCATATACTAGATACAGAGAGAATTCAGATAGTTCACCTATTAATTTAGCTCTTGTCATTTGTCTTAAAGTCCTCTAGTATGAGGCATAGTCTTAGTCTTTATTGTTTCTGTATCAGTTTGTTTGTTGTGCACTTTACAAGTACACATTCTATTATTCATGTCTCTCTTCCAAGGTTACAACTGTGCTAGAAGAACTTACACCTATTCAGAACCACTCTAGTCTTATAAGACTTGTAGTTTAGCTCCCCCTCAAACTTAACAAATCACCTGTGTTCTTCTCTAGACACTTTACAGGAGTTTCAATAGTATTGTACAATCAGTTTTAGGGCTAGGAAAACTCATATATATAAAATATAG
>NW_006760402.1:620294-626513 GCF_000271605.1 Fomitiporia mediterranea MF3/22 | reverse complement strand
AAAAGCTTAACTCAAGACTTGGAACCAAGTAGTTTATATACAAAACTCTATTAGTTACAAGTCTAGAGATTAGCCAGATCAACTAGGCTACCTTTATTGTCCTACTTAGTAAGAACTCTAGCTTAGCATTATTAACCTCTAATCATTACTAATGAGTGATTAATCCATTAGTAGAGAGAGGGGACAGGAAGGAGTAGGTACTAAGTCAGTTAGGAAAAGGTAACAAAACCTAAGAACAAGGTCTTTATCTCTCCAAGGTTAAACACATACTCTAGCACAGTATTACTTAATAACCTTAACTAAAGACAAGTCATTTAGAATGCTTGTATAGAGAGGGGATCTGAAAAGAGTATAGTGTTTAGAGCAAGAAGTATAAAGGAAAAGGCTAGGAGAAAACCTAAAGAGATAAAAGGAAAATATTATACTTACTTGAGGAGAAACTATATAGCTAGCTAGGAACACTTTGTACAAAGACAAAGAACTATTAAAGCTAGTAAAGAGCTAGAGCTAATACTCTAAAGCTCTATACTTAAGGAGGACTAGTACTAGTGAAGGAAAGGGAACTGAGAGCTCTAAGGAGAGACTATAGGAAAGTAGTCTCCTTTATACACTTTGCCTATATAGATAGGAAAGTAATGAAGTTATAAACATGAGGACTATATGAGGACAATATGAGGAATACATGAGACAATCTAGAACTTTAGTTGTAAGTTCTATGATTGAATACAGAAGCATAAAGATAAGGCTAGAAGTTAATAAGGATAATTGTCTCCTAAACTAAGTCTATTAAAGAAGACTTAGAGAAAGATCTAGAACATTAGTTGTTAGTTCTAGAGTGTACATAAGACAATCTAGAACTTTGGTTGTAAGTTCTAGGGGTAGTACAGAAGTACAGCCTTTTATATTACAGAAGTCATAAGGAGTCATTAGAAGTCATAATACTCTACCTTATGAGAAAGTGTATTACAAAACAGTGTACAGGAAGTACAGGTCAAGTCAGACAGAGTTATAAGAACAATAGAGAGCTCTACTTCATAGAAAAAGTATTATACAGCTTACACAGTATAACTAGTTAGGAGGACTCATAAGGAGTCATTAGAAGTATGAGAGGAAGTATAGAAGACATAACAATATAGTAAAGGAGTCATTAGAAGATTAATCTAGAATACAAGAAGACACAAACTAGTGTTAGCAGATTAATAAAAGACACAAACCAGTATAGTATACAGTCTAAAGGATTAGCTAGCTCCACTTCAATTCCTTTAGCACTAATTCCTTTTTATCTCTTTCTGAGCCTATTCCTAATCTGTTTAGTGCCTCTACCTTTTTTTGTGAAGCTTTCTGTACTATACTAGAGACTTTGTTTAACTGTTTTCTAAGCTTCTGTTCTTCACTAGTTTAATAAGATAATTTTTGTTGGAGCACTCCTAACTCCTCTTACTTGTTAGTTTCTGTTAACTGATAGGATGCTAGATTCATCCTCTTTACAGACAGTTCTAGAGTTCCTGACCTTCTTTTCTTTATAGGTGGAGGAGTACTTCCTGTACTTTCTCCCCTTTTCCTTTTAACATATTCATTATATAATGTAATGTTTTGCATTTTCTCTTTTACCTTTTGTATTTGCTCTTCTCCTAGTCTTGTTAGGAACAACAGTAAAGGGAGTTACTAAAGTCACTAGAGTAACATTACTCTAACAAAAGGTATATAAGGAGGCCAGTTTGGCTCTCAAAAGATAGTTTTATTAACTTAAGTTATCTAGTACTTGGAAGTACTCTACTACTAGTCTACTAGACTATACTTGTAGCTTAACTAAAGCAGGATTCCTCTACCCTCTCACACTACAAGTCTACAAGTCTTACCCTCTATACTCTATTCTGTTACTATTTCTAAGGATTAGGACTAGTAAAGTGAGTATATCTAACACTTTGATAAAACTCCAACTTAGTTACAAATCTTTACTATTCTAGTAAAGCTCTAGTCTACTAAGGGGAAACTTAAACCTAGAGCTAGCACACAAGTACATTAACTCTAATACTTGCTTTATAATATTAACTAACCTTAATAATCAATATTCAAAGTGGGTAGATAAATTACTCTACTACTTAGAACAGTTGTTAAGGCAAGTAACTTTCTTTTGTAGTAGGAAAAGAAAGGTTAATCAAGAAGTGCTACTAGTTCTTAATTACTTAGTAGCCTATACACAGGAACAAGTGTTGATACTAGGAGGTATTAAAGGAATACTATTTTGAATACAAGGGGAAATTCCTCTAGACTCTTTCAAGTAAGGAAGAGTAGTATTAACTGTTACCTATACAATAGGTACTCCTATTAATCAACAAATTTGGATTGAACAAATCCAAGGATACTCAGGCTACCTATACACATTATAACAACATTGTAATCTGTTACACAGTGTATTACTTACACTAGAACAAGGATATCCAGATATTGTAAAAGTAAGTAACTTTTGTAATATCATACTAAACAAAGTTAACAAGCTTTAAAAAGTGACTTTGTATCAGATCAAGGAAAGGATTAGAACATTACACATACAACAACTAGTACTAGGCACAAGCAGAAGCCTATTATTATACAGTTCTCTATTATCCAATCCCTCAACTATTCTCATATTCCTACTACTTGTAGGAACACTCCTTGTTACATATACTTGGAGTAAGAGGAAGAGTCAATTAGGGAACAGTACAAGATTGGCTCAAAGAAGAGGTTCACACTCTAGCTACTCTTATTCAAATAAATTGGGGACCTATTATAGCCTTTGGATTACAAGGACAAAGACTTGGATACAACAATTTTTAGGTCTTAACAGAATAATTAGGTCTACCTAAAGTCAGAACATATACTATAGAACTATACAAGGGGAGATCACATACTTGTGTAGTCTTATACAATCAGAACAACAAGGAGAAAAGCTGGAAGGGATACAATCAGATCTGAATACACAAACTTTGAATATCTTTAATATTCATACAAAGCTACAGGAAATCTTGGACAAAATACAGGACCTTACTAGCAGAGTACAAGAAGTACAGGTTGAATCAGGAATATTACAAGTATACCTGAACAGGTTGGCACAGTCACAATTCAACCTAACTACTATATTACAAAATATTAGTAGAGAGGAACAACAAAGTAACAGGAGAGAAGGAAATACTTTTAATACTTAATACCCTTAGAGACAAGAACATTTCACAAGGGAAGACACAGTCCAAGAAAATCAAGAAAGTGAACTATCAGGATCTTCAGCTGAAGAAAAAGAGCTTGTTAATACAATACAGGGAGGAATCCAAACATTTCAAGACTATAGTAGAATTGAAACACAACATCCAGATAGTCCACCAGGATCCCTTAGAAGCCTCCAAGGTCAGTCAGAAGTTATTACTTAGGAAGGCCAGACAATTGAAGAAAGTGAACAGTCTATGTTACTAGATACCTTTATAACAGAAGGAATACTAACATTGAATTATTATAATTGGTTGTATCAAACTTATCAAAGTAGTACTAGTTTAGAGTCAAGTTTATTAGACTCTTATACACTAAATTCAGAATCTAGTAACTAGAAAGAGAGTAATATGGAGGGAACAAGGAAAATCAACCTAAAACTGCCAAAGTTTTTAGGACAGAAAGGGGAAGATCTAGAAGTGTTTAAAACAAATCTGGCAATACACTTTAGACATTACAACATTACAAATGGTTTAGATAAAGTAGAAACAGTAATTCTATACCTAAGAGGGAAAATAGTAAGTCACATGAATGGAAAGGTAATATCATTTGTGACAGAAGGAAAAAGCTTAGTTTCAGAAATCTGGAAAGATTATAATACATTTTTAACTGATCTGAGAGAAGCAAGTGGAAAATACTATGATTCTATAGAGACAGCTCAAACTCAAATGCACAATTTGAGACAAGGAAAACTAACAATTATAGAATACAATAAAACATTCAAGAGAATATTAGCCTACCTACCTAGTGAGTATAAACCAGGAACAAATGGAAAGAATCCTGTCACAATTCATTTATACAAGAATGAATTAAACCCTAGCAAATTATAACAGTTGGTTACTATCTCTGGTTATACAGAATGGACATTTAAAGAATGGACAGATACAGCTCTCAGTCTGGAGAGAGGAATGGTACACACAAAAACATTTAGACAAGAATACAAACCTCCTAGTGATTATTATAGAGTACTAATGGAAATTGACAGGATAACAAAAGGTAAGGAAATGGTATGCTTCAAATGTGGGCAGAAAGGACATATGGTTAGGAGTTGTACTAGAAGAAATCCTCAAGGTAAAAGGCTAAAGTATAAATCTAACAAAAGGTTCACAAAAAGGAACACAGTAATCCCTGAAGAACAGAAAGCCTACATAGATGAAGAAGAGGAAACAGAAGGATCAAGTAAAGAGTTTGATCCAGAGTTTAAAGGTAGTAGAGTCTTTAAACTCAGGTGTAGAGAAAAAGGTAAAAGAAACTCTACAAGAAAAGTAACCAACAAAAATCTACCAGACAGTACAAGTAGTACTCTATCCAACCTGTAAAGCAATTATATTATATAGAGGACAGTAAGTAACAATTAAGGCTATATTTGATTCAGGTGTAGGATTAAGCACATTATTACTAAAGATAGTTAAAGCCCTCAAGTTAAAACTCATAAAGAATGACAAACCTGGGGTAATTGTTAGAAATGCTAATAGTACAATTAATAAAGGAGGATAAAAGTATAATACTTAAGTATGGTTAAATACTAGAATTAGTAATGGATGGTTCAAATTTGTAATAATAAACACTTATAATAATAAGTGTTTATTAGGATCTGACTATTTAAACAAAGTAAAACCTTTGTTTAATTATCAAACAGGAGAAGTCAGAAGTAGTACAGGTAAGATTAAACTACTAGACAAAAGTTGGGAAAAGAAAAGGAACTAAAACAGAGAGAAAAATGTAAAAGAATACTCTCAAATTAGAAGTATGAAGAAAACCAAGACAAAGATGTTTTCCTACAAACCACTCATACTATCAGATTCAGAATCAGATAGTAGTAGATTAGAAAGTCTTTAGTTTCCAGAAAAAGAAAAATATAGTAAAGGAAAAGCTTTTATAACTTCTATTCCAGAATATATAACACTTGTGACACTTATTAAAAGCTTAACAATACAGGAATTGTAACAGAGCCCTTTAAGAAGTATACTAGACATACAACCAGAATCTAGTATAAGATCATATTCATTAGATAAAGATATAGATACAGATGAAGAAATAACTACTTTACTAGACAAAGTAACTATTTCTGAGGAACAGGTAATGTTACCAAAAATACCTCAATATTAGGAACCCCTTCTTTCTAGACATGAAGCAAGAATGGTTACCTTTAGAGTAGACAAGAAATTTGCAGACCTAGATATAATGTACAAGACAAGATTAGGAGAAGAGTAAATACAAAAGGTAAAAGAGAAAATGCAAAACATTACATTATATGATGAATATGTTAAAAGGAAAAGGGGAGAAAGTACAGGAAGTACTCCTCCACCTATAAAGAAAAGAAGGTCAGGAACTCTAGAACTGTCTGTAAGGAGGATGAATCTAGCATCCTATCAGTTAACAGAAACTAACAAGTAAGAGGAGTTAGGAGTACTCTAACAAAAATTATCTTATCAAACTAGTGAAGAACAGAAGCTTAGAAAACAATTAAACAAAGTCTCTAGTATAGTACAGAAAGCTTTACAGGAAAAGGCAAAGGTACTAAACAGATCAGGAATAGGCCTAGAAAGAGATAAAAAAGGAATTAGTACTAAAGGAATTATAGGATTACTTAGACAGGTTTGATAAAGATAAAGCAGATAGATTACCAAAGCATTCCAAATGGGATATAGATATTAAATTAAAGGAAGGAGCAGAATTACCTAAAATGTGTCCAGTATATCCTCTAACCCCTGTAGAACAAGAGGCAGTAGAGGAATTTATACAGGAAAACTTAAAGAAAGGATACATTAGAGAAAGTCATTCTAAAATTGTATCACCAGTATTCTTTGTAGGTAAAAAGGATTCAGGAGCAAGGATAGTTATAGACTATAGGAAATTAAATCAGATTGTAGAACCTGATCCATTTCCTATACCTATATACACACACTACCAGACTATTTTAAAGAAGCAAAATGGTTTACAACTCTTGACCTTAAAAGTGGATATAACAACATTAGG
>NW_006760402.1:599060-619758 GCF_000271605.1 Fomitiporia mediterranea MF3/22 | reverse complement strand
AGATTCTCTTCTTTACCAGTGCACTCAATACACTGACTGGGGTAATCAGTAATCGAGCGTTGAGAAGGGGAAAAGAATCCCCTAACCCTTAGCCTGAAGACTCTTTATATGTGGTTACACGTGTAGTGGATACAAGTAGGCTAACTAATAACGAAAAAAGCACCTACAAGCACCCACAACACCTTCATAGCAAGGAGCATGCTTGTGTGTGCTCAGCACAAGAGTGCAATCGTTACACACGCCCTCCAGCATTTAGTCCTAAATGCTCTAAGAATAATAGATAGATTAGTCGAATAAGTAATAGAAAACCAACCAATAAGTGTATAAAATTGGGGGTGCACTTGGTAATCCTGTAGAAGTATCACTGGTAGTCCAAGGGGTGTCCTGAGTCGGTTCTGTTGTAGATTGTATGTATTCCAGGTTGTAGAACTTGTTGCAACATTAACTGAAATCACAGTCAACCATTTGGATTCCTTGTCTTGAGTCCTGAAGTGTTGCTCACTGGGTTTGCAAAGTATTGAATGGGTTTTGTGTCAAATTGAGCAGATTGTGTGGTCCTTGTGTCTTGACGCGTCTGGTCTCTCCTAGCATACTTGTTCTGGTATCGAAAACGTAATAGCAAGTTTGCTATCAAACGTAAGGGTCGTCGAAGTTGGTATTCCTGTAGGATAGTAGCCTGATGTCCTAATAGATGAATAGCAGCGTCTGGGGAAGTATCCTGTGTATTTCTAAGGAGTAAAGTAGTGTTCTGTGGTCCTTTACACTCGAAAACATAGTTAATAGTAGTATCAAGGTTGTTAATAGACTTGTACTGGTCTATTGTGTGTCTCCTGGTCCTAATTGATGACACTAACAATGTCCAATGCTAATAAGGTGTATTACCTTTGCCTTCCAATGATAATACAATGTGTTCCCTGCTTGAATCACTTGAAATATTACTGATAACCTTGCAAAACTGACTATATGCACTTGTTTCCAACGTTTTGGATAGTTCTTCCTGCATTTCCATGCTGTATTCCTGTGTCTGCTGTGCTACCTTGTGTCTCGATGGATTGTTGTTCGTTCGAATATCCATAGTATCGAGTATTCCTAGTTGTGAAGATGATGTATTGACAGTAGTGTGTATCTGTATCTCTAAGTAATCCTGTATTGCTTTGAACTGTGTGATTGTCTCATGGAATCTCAATCTATGTTTGTTTGTATTCCATCTTGCTTTCAACCAAGCATTCGTATCCTTGCCTGTATGCGTTATTTCCTGGTTTCTTTCCTTAGAACCAATGTCTTGTACTGTTTCTCTTTCTTGAAACAGTTTGCTTTCGTTAGGTCTGTGTATGCACAATAGTATTGAAAGTAATACTTGATAGCAATAGCACAATGTCCTTTCTCTTAGCAAATATCTCTCTAGTACCTTGTACTTTATATTCCTGACGATTCTGTAAGTACTTGTGTACCTAGGTAATAGTGTTGTTGCTCTGTATACCTGTAGTTCCATAATCTCAATGGAAGTATGTCCTGGATTGTGTAGATTGAATATTGACATTGTACAATGTCCACAAGTCTGTCTATTCAACTTATCTCTCCTCTGAAGCATTGTATTGATTGCCCATAATTCTGTATGCTCTGTTGTCCAACTATAAGTCCTGTTTCTGGTACGATTACCTGTCCTGAATCCATTCTGTATTGAATATCTTGTCTTACAGCTGTAGTTTATTAATATCAACGTGCATTTTGTACTTTCTGATCTTGCAATTGTGTCTGAATACTCATTAATATCTTGAGTATAAGTCCTGACTTTCTGTTCTGTCGGAATGCACTGTGTGCATAACTGTGCAATTGATCTGTTCCTTCTTATAGTTGATTGTTTTGTCTGTAGACTATATGCTGTCAATAATTCCCATGTAAAGCTGATAAGTTCTTGCTTTTGTCTTGAATAGATGGTCCTGAATAGCAAATATCTATTGCTGACAATGTAGTCCTGTATTCTCTGAAGCTTGTAGACAAATTCGAAGTCAATTTGTGATGTTCTCTTTGTTCTATGTGTCTGACTTGGTAAAATTGCATGTGCTGTGAATTTTACTAAACGAATAGCAAAACTAACTCTGTCTGAAAGTCCTGGGTAACTTCTGAGTCTTGAAGTAAGTTTTCTCAAATACTTAACTTTGTAATTTCAAGGTCTACTGAGTAGTAGAACAGTGTGTATTGAAGCAATTGTTCTCCTGTTGTCTGGTTCGTCAATCCTATGCTTCTGACACAGGTTGCAATTGAAATCATTGCTTGCAATTGTATTCTTGTAGTGTAGTCGTTCTCTGTGATATGCAAATGTATTCCTAAACGTACTGTGTGCTTGAAACAAATATTCAAGTCTTCCTGTGCTTTTGCTAGTGTTCCTAACATGTAGTGGAGTCCTGATAATGCAAAATGTATGCTGAAGTATGTACCTCTTGCCCTCCTGGCGAAATATGAATGCATTTTCGTTGTAGGATCTCTGAATTCGTTCTGAATCTAATATTCAATGTCTGAATGGGTTTCCTTCATGATTTCAGTATTTGAAACCTTGTGCAAAGTCTGTTTCTGATGGTAATTGAGCTATATTGTCCATATTCTGTGATACATTCCAGTATTGTGTTTCCTCTGTGTTGCTTTCAAATACTGAATTCCATTGCTCATGTTCCTCAATGATAATACCATTCTCATAATGTTCGAATACCTGTCTGTCAATTTTCGTATCCAATTTGTGTGCTAATTGAATGAATTCTTGCAAATTCGATTGTTCATTGCTCTAGGGTGATGTTTCTGATATTGTCTGCTGAATATCCAACTTGCTGAGTACTTTCACTTTGTCTGGTGCCTCGAGTCAATGTATGGTACTCCTAGTAGACTTGCCCTCCGTTTGGAGGTCCAATTCTATACCTTTGCAAATTGTTCTGGCCTTTCTACTATGTGGATGTACTACTATTGTGTCTTCTAGCAATGTTTTCTGAAGGGAACTGGTCCTATGCTCAATATATGTACTGTATTTTCTTTCTAAAAGCTGAGATATGCTAGTCTGTGTCTGATATAACCTTTCTGGGTCATTGTTGCTATATTTTGAAGCATAATTCTCTATGTATCAAGTTGTCTTTTACATAATTCCTAAGTCCTTGTATGCTAACACATCTACTGTAGCCTCAATATCCTGTAGATTGTATCTCTCAATGTTCTTGAATGCCATGACAATTCTTAGACAACTAGTCTGTCTTTCGATGAGTACTGAATATCCTGATACGTACCCTGATACTTTGGTATTGATTTTCCGAAGGAAATGCGTCTCCTGAGGTCCATTGTATGCTGAATGCCTAGTAAATCCAATATCTAATGGTAGAAACGAATATTCCTTGGTTTCCTTGCTTTGCTCTGTGAGATTGCTGACTGTTCTTAGTCCTATAGGGTCTTCTATGATCTTTCTGAGCTTCTGAAGCAGTAGTGTGGTCATTACTTTCAATTCTGTAGTGATACTGAATCTTCTAGTGCAGATATAATACTTTCTCTTGAATTGCAATTGTTTTTGCCAAGTATCCTAGTGTATTTCTCTGTGAAACTGACATTCTTTGTCCTTATTACTGAGAAATTTCATCTGTTTGATGACTCTGAGAGGTAGTTGTGGCATGTCCACTATTTCCTAATACAATTCTGTATTGCAATTGTCAATTACCTGTGCAAGTTCCTTAGTTTCTCGATTGAAACTGTTAATATCCTTGATGTATACCTCTGAGACTTGTTCTCCTGTCTTTGATAGACGTATTGCACTGTTAATCCATAGTATAGATGTATCAAATCCTGTAGAAATGTTGCACTGAATAAAAATCACTGTTCCTAGTATGATATTACAGTTATCCAACTGCCTGATATTAAAGTGCTGTATCAATTTCCTTGAACTGTATTTCATTCTTGCAATGGTACAGTAGTTTATCCTTGATCCTGACCTGTGTACTCTTGATTGAGTAAGTAGCGTTTTGCCTAGAATGACTTTTCTAACACTAATTCGGTCCACAACTCTGGTGTGTGTGAAATCTACTAGTACTGAAGTATTCATCGTCACTGTCATGATTTTGTTGCTAATTCCAACTGTAGATCCTGTGGAATTTATTACAAATACCTTATGATCCTTTGTGTACACTGTATACTGTTCAACTGTGTCAAAATCACTGAAATATGTGGCTATTAGGTGCATATATGCATGATATACTGATCTGTATGAGTAGTTGCACACACAGCTGTATGTATCATCACATGATGGGTGTTTCTTATTGACTGAAAGCTCATGTATACACTCAAACAATTCAGAATCGAAATTGTTCTCTGGTGCTAAGGTTCTCCAATCATTGGTTATGTCCATGGATGAATATGATGTGTTCCTGAATGAAATATACTGTTGTACTGTGTCAATATACTGTAAAAAAGCATTCTTGTCCTCAAATGAGTACTCATTTGCTTGCTCACAATAGTGTTTACTCATTAAATGTATCTCTGAGTGCCTAGGTATATAGAATATATCATGCCAATGTTGACTCCTGAGTGTCTTGTCACATTTCCAATCTGGAAGATATAATATTCCTTTCTCAAAGTATCTCTGTGTGCCAAAACATACTGTTTCTTTGTTGTTACAGTGGAAATGTCTGTTCCTGTGTCTGTATCTTTGTATCGAATGCTCTTTTACTCTTGCTAGAGTATATACAAATATAATCTGTACTTCTATGTAGTCTGAGTGTAATGACAGTCTTGAATCATGCTTTCCTATGCCTGATACCTGTTGTAGAGCGTTGAATTCTTTGCTAAACATGTATAAGTCTTCCTCTGGAGTTCTCAATTCATACTCACTGTCTGTAGAGCATGCCTGCTGTACCAGTGGATCTATTCGAAATATAGAAAATGGCAGAATGTTTGTATAACTGTTCATACTCGAATTCCAATAGCTTCCATTTCCTAGCATTCTTGTACTCCTTCCTAGTGTAGTGTAATTGATTTCCAAGTTCTCTGAAGGTAATCCAGCTTCTGAGATATACTGAGCTCTTTCTGTACTATGTGTACGACCATTTGTGACATAATACGAGTCTTGCTTTCAATTGAAACATTGTACTTTCTCTAGTACATAGCCTGATTCTTCTTGTATGCACCTTTGAATGCCTGTGAGACCAATTCCTGTATTCTTGTCATGTGTATGCCTATTGTAGTCTGTACAATTCAATTTGAAGTCTTCTGGTTTGCTGCTCACTCTGAGTCTTATGCTGTAAGACTGTATGTACTGCCTGATATGATTATAGTTGCTATAACCATTCTTTTTGTCCTTAGATCGAATCTTATACCTATTCTAGTAGTTTCTATGTGCATTTCTTTGCTGTAGGTCTTTCTGAAGGTCTTCTCCATAGTACTTAGAGTAAAATATATGCCTGGTATTTGCATATCTTGAAATTTCAAGTTCTTCACTCATTTTCTCAGTATTTTTGAGCCTAACAATGAAATTTCTGCCTAAAACTGTGTGCAGATTCCAATAAACCAATAGTGAATGTTGTTTGTACTTGGAATGTAGTCTATTCCATGCCTGACTGGTCATTTCCCTTGTAGAAACATGTCTTGAGAGTGTATCTTGCTCCTCTGGATGGCATTTGTGTTCTTGCATGCCTCTGGGTCCTCTCTGTGTGTAGAACTCTTCTGGTACTGTTCCTGATATCTTGCTGATGAAATAATCGTCATCTAATCTGTTCAAAGATAGTGAAGGTGTCTGCCTAGCATCATTCATACTGTTTCTCTGTAGATAATGGTCCATAACACTTTCTTTACTGAAACTGTATGCCATTCTTGCTTGCACTTGAGAAATGCATTGTAAAACCGTTTGTTTCACATATTGACTGACTTCTGAAATGTATTTGCTGTATTTCCAAAGACTGGTTTCTCTGAGATCTTTTGTGGAAACAATGTGCATTGTGCATTACATCTGTATGTCTGCTTTAAGGAATTCTCTGTTTCCTTTCCTGCTCTTAGGACGCTTGAGCCTCTTAGTACCTGTAGTTTCACTTGTATAAGCCTCTGTGGCTTCCAATACCATATCTCTAATGTTTTCTTGATTGTTGCTGATTTTCGTGCTTGATTTCAACAAGTTTGCTGAGTAAAACAAGTCTGGTAGGTAGTTCTGGTCTGTTTCTAGACATGTGATCCAATAGTTTGTAGTTTCTGTACTTGATATTGCTCAGTCTATGTACCTTTTCCTTGCAATGTTACCTGAAGTCTTTCCATACATGAATATAGTTGTACACAATGTAGTTACACTATGTAGTTTGCCTGTATCTTGTGTGGTTGTATTTCTGTGCTTGAATCTATTCTTATGCTTACTGTGCCTGATAGGAGTTACTGTACTGTAGCAATTTCTGCCTGTTCCGTTCTTGCTCTCTTTCTTACTTTCTGAATCATAATGTCCATCATGTAGAGCATTCATACAAACTGGTTTGACGTTCATAGGTGGTGTATCTGAATTTATATTGCTTCTTGCAATCCAAGTGTACATAAATCCTTGTTCTACCAAAATGAGGTGACTATATGTGTGCTTCTGTACCTGTAGCACTTTCTTGACGTCTGTACCTTTACCAATAGTGTAAGGTAAGTCCTTCTCTACCTTTTCTGCCTTTGAGCTATGTGTATTTCGTAGGAAACAAAGTAGTATTTTGTTGACAGCCTGGGGAGTCTTGACACGACTCTCAATTCTGGGGGTCATTGCCCAATGTTCCAATGCTTGAATAAATTCGATCTCTTCGAATTTGGCTCTCTGTACCACAGATTCAATCTTACTGTGATCTCTCAATGCTGTCTGATCATTGTTCCTAGTGCCTAAAGCTCTGTGCTTGTTTGCTTTTGCTTTCTTCCTATGATTTGAGGAATTCTTGCCTGGATCTTTCTTTCTGGTCAAATTTCTGAGCTGTTCTTCAGGTTTACTTTACAATTCTGTTAGCAAATACTGATTTCCTGTAGCAAGCTTCTTGTCTAAGCCTGTTGCTGAATGTTTGGCATCATTTCCTTTGCTTTCCTACAACATACTGTGTTTCTTTGGTACGTTCCAATGGGCTTTGCCTTTGTTTGTTGTAGGAGTTTCCTTCTCCTTCTCCTGATACATTCTATTGAATCTATACGTTTTCTTGTTCAAGTTGTCAATGTCTATCTTGCAATGGAAGGGACTAACTAGTTTACTAGTATATATCAATGTATCTAGTCTATTTGTACCTTTGAACGTTCTCTTTGCCTGCTGGAATGAATCCTCTCAATGCAGGGTAATGTTGCAATGCCTGAATCCTTGTTGGCAAACTGATTTCTCAGTGTTCGCCTCTATTAATTGATTGACTGAATCCTCAAAGCTAATTGCCTGTTCTCTGTGAACTCGATTGCTAAAAAGCTTGATAGCAATCACCTGAGTGCTGCTGCTAGCTAAATATATTTGTTTGCTGTGAACTCGACTGACTGAACCATCAATGTCAATTGCCTGTACTTGACTGCTCGAATCCTCAATGCTAGTCCTCTGAGTACCAATGCTAGCTATTCTTATGATGAGTGGACTTCCTATGATGTGCTTCTGTCTAACTATATGTGCTTTTGCAGTACTCATTACCTGTCTTTCTTGTATGCTAAGTAAAGTTGAAAGCCTTCTGCCTCTGATAGGTAAGGTCTTATATCTCATGATCAGGTCTTCAGGATGCCTCCAATCTTCTGTGATTGAGGTCTTACCTCCTGGCAATGCAAGGGGTTCTTTTAGACTAGGGCACCATTCCAAAATCACTGTTAGATGCTCTCTAGCAACATACTTGCTCTTGTCAGTCAATACCAATGGATCCTTTTCGTCCTGGTATGCAAGCTTGCTTGTGTCTTTCTTGTCTCTTGTACGTACTAATTGTTCACTTGCATGATTGCTCGATTCCTCGACTGCAATCTGATGGTTCTTTCCTGAGACTTTGCTGGTGAAAAGCTTAACGCTGGTCTCATCCTGGGTGTGGTTTGCATGCATTTCACCCTTTGCACTACCTATATGCATGTTCATTCGCTCAGTCTCTGTTCTATGTACTGCTATGCAAATGTAACTATGGTATTTCAGTAGTAATTGGTCTTCAGGTTGCATCCAGCCTCTAAGAGACAATGTCTTACGTCCTGGTAGATCATCAGTGTGCCACCAGCCTGCAATAGATGTGGACTTATCACTGGATTGTGATTGGTTTTGCCTTAAGCCCACAAGGGACAAGGACTTGTGCTTTAGGACAATGGTAAGGACTTTGTTAGACGAATATGAGCTTACTGGAACAATGAGGTTGCCTTTCAGCATCGAAATCACTGTCTTGAGGTAGGAAGTAGTGCCTAGGTAGTTTAAATGTCCAGCATTTGTGTTAGCACTACTCACTATGTTCTCTAAACCTGGATATGTGTGCTCAGCATCTTCAACGTTGTCCTTGGGAAGGTCCTCGCAATGTCTAGGACATTGAACTGTATCAATAGGGGTTTTTGTTGCAATCAGGAAGCGTTTCACTATGCTCCAGATCATTTTCGCTCACTGGGGGCCAACCAGTAAGTAGTTGCTGTCTCTCTTTACAAATCTCTTTCAAAACTCACTTGCTCTTCGTGCCAGGCAATGAGACAATGCCAAGGGTTGATCAGACCCTAGACAATGCTCACAACCCAGCAGGATCGATGGGGATTGATTTATACAGTCAAAAATATGTAAGGATATGTAGAATAGCCTTACATGAGGAAGATTCTCTTCTTTACCAGTGCACTCAATACACTGACTGGGGTAATCAGTAATCGAGCGTCGAGAAGGGGAAAAGAATCCCCTAACCCTTAGCCCGAAGACTCTTTATATGCAGTTACACGTGTAGTAGATACAAGTAGGCTAACTAATAACGAAAAAAGCACCTACAAGCACCCACAACACCTTCATAGCAAGGAGCGTGCTTGCGCACACTCAGCACAAGAGTGCAATCGTTACAAAAGCTATATTAGAATGGTCTAGACCTCTAACAAAGAGGGATATTAGGAAAATACTAGGATTCTTTAATTTCTACAAGAAATTTGTAGAAGATTATTCTGGGAAAGTAAAACCATTATCAAGTTTACTATTACAGAAGAGAACTTTTACATAGGGAGACACTCAAGAAGCCTCTTTTAAAGCTATAAAAGAAGCATTTGCTAAAGTACTAATATTAGTAAGGCTAAACCATGAAAAGCAGTTTGTAGTAGAAACTAATGTATCAGACTTTACATGCTCAGTAATACTATTACAAGAACAGGAAGATAAAGAATTACATTCTATAGCTTATTATTCTTCAACTTTTAGTAAACAGGAAAGAAATTATGTAGCACTAGATAAGGAATTATATACTATTATAAAGGCATTAGCAAACTGGAGACATTATTTGGAAGGAGCCAAGCATCAAATTAGAATAATAACTAACTAGTCTAATTTGAAAACCTTTCAAAACAAAAAGCAATTAAACAGGAGACAAGTAAGATAGGTACTAGAACTAAGCAGATACAATTTCAAAATAGAATACAGAGCAGGCAAGAAAAATAGAGCAGATGCACTCTCTAGAAGACCTGACTATGAGCTGGAAGAAAAGGACAATCAGGAAATTGTATTACTCCCTCAGGAAATGTTCAAAGAGTCAGAGATACATATTAAAACAACAACTATAGAAGAAACTACAGAAACAGACTTAGGAACTAATTATAGTAATAAAATACTGTTACTAAGGGAAGGTAAACAGGAGGAAAAAGTCAGAATTGTTTAACAATATTATGATAGTGTTATAGCTAGACATCCAGGACTCAGAAAGACTTTGGAATTAGTAAAGAGAACATATTATTAGCCAGGAATAACTAACTAGATAAAAGAATATGTAGATACTTGTGTAATATGTCAAAAGACAAAACACAAGAGAGGAAAAATACAACCACCATTACAACCATTAAAAATTCTAACAGGACCCTAGGAACATGTTACAGCAGATTTTATAATAGGATTACTAATTACACAAACTGGTAAAGATGTAGTACTAATAATTGTAAACAGATTTTCAAAGATGGGAATCTTTATCCCTTGTAAAAAGGAAATAGATTCTAAAGAAACAGTAAAGTTATTCATACAACATGTTTTCTCAAAATATAGGTTACCTTTGAAAATAATGACAGACAGAAGACCACAATTTGCTAGTAATTTCACTAAGCAAATATGTGTACAACTAGGTATTAAACAAGCATTATCAACTGCTTACTATCTAGAAACAGATGGACAAACAGAAAAAGTAAATTAGGAACTAGAACAATATCTAAGGTGTTATGTTAACTACAGATAAGAAGATTAGGAGGAGTTTATCCTAACAGCAGAATTTGTATATAATAATAAGTAACATTCTGCTACTAAACACACACCCTTTTACCTAATATATGGAAGACATCCTAATATGACTTTTAACTATAGAAAGTCAAATGTGGAAGAAGCAGACAAATACTTAGAGGAAATAAAGATAGTACAAGCAAATACTAAGGAAGTAATAGAGAAATCACAGGAACAAATGAAAAAGTATACTGACAAACACAGAGGAAATCTTCCAGAATTAAAGGAAGGAGATTTAGTTTTACTAGATAGTAAAAACTTAAATCTAGTAGTACTAACTAGAAAATTGGCAAATAGGTACATAAGACCATTTGAAATAGAAAAGCAAATAGGGGTAGTAAATTATAAGTTAAAACTACTAGAAGGGATGAATATTCATCCAGTTTTCTACTCAGGATTGTTAATACCTTATAGAGAAAAGGAATATCCAGGAAGACAAATGTATACTAATCCAGACCTAGAGTTAATCAACAAGGAATAGGAATACACAGTAGAAAACATATTAGATAGTAGGAAGAGGAGGAACAAATATCAATATTTAATCAAATGGTTAGACTATCCAGACATAGATAATACTTGGGAACCATTTAGAAAAGGATTAACTAATTTAGTAAAGTTAATCAGGGAATTTCATATAAATCATCCAACAGTAGTAAAGCTACTACACTTAGAAAACTGGTTAACAAAGAGACTAGGGCATAGTTTACTAATAAGTAAAAGAATACTAGTTAAGGAACAGGATACAGGAGACATGATCCTACAAGAAGAACAAATGTGGAAAGATTGGATGAAAAGGAAATCAGAGTCTTTAGAATACTTTAGTATTCTAGCTTCAGATTCAAGTACAAAAGAAATTAGAGAAGGGTTAGAAAAACTTTAGCTGAACAACAAACCTACTACAGAAAACCAACCTCTAATAACAAAAAGGAGACAAATTAACAATTACAAGAGATAGCAACCTCAGAAAAAGAGAAAAAGTACTTAGAACACAGAATCTGAAGAAGACAATAGTACATATTATATAAAAACATTACAATTAGAAGAGGAACATACTAATTGTAAAGAAGAGTATAGTAAAATGAAGGAACACAATACTATACTAGAAGATTCTATTATACAACAACTTGAAAGACAATAGTAAATACAACCACAATTCACTCAAGAAGATATAAACAATATTATGGATCCAGACAGGATACTAAGAGCTCTTATTAAAGAAATAAGACAAAAGTACATAACAAAGTATGAAGAAGCAGAAGCTGTCAATAAACCATAGGTTAGAAGAACATGAGAAATAGTTATGAGTGCTTACTTTTTGAAAGTAAAAAGTGAGGAAGACAAGAACTTCTTAAGGGAAACTATTAAAAAGGGAGTCACTCCTACAGGAGGAGATAACAGACTCTGGATAGAGTAAAAGGTATAATAGTATAAAGTCCTGAATAGAACTCTAAACTGTTCCTACAAGAATTCTAAAAGAACAGGAATATTATAGTATTATGTCCTGAATATGACAGTAAACTATTCCTATAATAGATCTTAAACAATGAGAATATTATAGTATGTAGGTCCTGAATATGACAGTAAACTATTCCTACAATAAGGAAAATTGTAGTAAGGTAGCTCTTAATTGAGTGAGTTAAGTCCTGAACAGGACACTAAACTGTTCCTATAATATATCTGAAGGTACTAGATTATTATAGTATAGTAGCTCTTAACTGAGTGAGTAATGTCCTGAACAAGACATTAAACTATTCTTATAACAAATCTGAAGTACTAGATTGTTATAACAACATGATTTGAGTAAATCAGAAAATTACTCCTAATACAAGGATAAAAAGGGTATTAGTATATTATATGTCTCCTCTACACTCACAAGAACATATAATAAGGTGCTCTAAACACACCTTCTGAACAGAAGTAAAACTAAAGAGGGTAACTAAACTGGAAACTACAAACAAGAGGGAATGACTTCCCACCAGTTAAATTTAGTCTTTAGAGTGTACTATTTCAGTCAGGGAGTCTGAATACTAGTCAAGCTAGAGCTAGCTAGTAAAGAACTGAGAGGCAGAGGACACATCAGTCCATATTACAGACTGACACTGAAAGCAGAATTATAGCAACTAAGATAAAAGTAGAAGCCCTTTTAATAAGTTAACTAGTTACAACTGTTAAAAGGAAAACTATACTCACAGGTGTAGCTCTCACTTTTCAGCTATAAAAGTAGGCTATAAAAATTAGCCAAAATGAAAGGAAAAGGCATTTATATTCACTTTAATATAGAATACAACAGAGGCAGACTATAAAGGAAAAAGTATCTAAAGGAAAAGATACTAGTATAGGACATACAAAACAAAGGAAACAGAAAGGGGGGAAGGACACAAATCCTACCCAAAATTAAATCCCAGCCCTATCAATTATAAAGCAAGTATTTTACAATAGTAGTAATACTGTTCAAGAAAGTATTACTTAGGAGGGACTAGATGTTAGGAATTGTAAAATACAGTAACTAAGTTTGGAAAAGCTTAACTTAAGACTTGGAACCAAGTAGTTTATATACAAAACTCTATTAGTTACAAGTCTAGAGATTGGCCAGATCAACTAGGCTACCTTTATTGTCCTACTTAGTAAGAACTCTAGCTCAGCATTATTAACCTCTAATTATTACTAATAGGTGATCAATCTATTAGTAGAGAGAGGGGACAGGAAGGAGTAGGTACTAAGTCAGTTAGGAAAAGGTAACAAAACCTAAGGACAAGGTCTTTATCTCTCTAAGGTTAAACACATACTCTAGCACAGTATTACTTAATAACCTTAACTAAAGACAAGTCATTTAGAATGCTTGTATAGAGAGGGGATCTGGAAAGAGTATAGTGTTCAGAGCAAGAAGTATAAAGGAAAAGACTAGGAGAAAACCTAAAGAGATAAAAGGAAAATATTATACTTACTTGAGGAGAAACTATATAGCTAGCTAGGAACACTTTGTACAAAGACAAAGGACTATTAAAGCTAGTAAAGAGCCAGAGCCAATACTCTAAAGCTCTATACTTAAAGAGGACTAGTACTAGTGAAGGAAAGGGAACTGAGAGCTCTAAGGAGAGACTATAGGAAAGTAGTCTCCTTTATACACTTTGCCCATATAGATAGAAAAGTAATAAAGTCATAAACATGAGGACAACATGAGGACAACATGAGGAATACATGAGGCAATCTAGAACTTTGATTGTAAGTTCTATGATTGAATACAGAAGCACAAAGATAAGGCTAGAAGTTAATAAGGATAATTGTCTCCTAAACTAAGTCTATTAAAGAAGACTTAGAGAAAGATCTAGAACATTAGTTGTTAGTTCTAGAGTGTACATAAGACAATCTAGAACTTTGGTTGTAAGTTCTAGGGGTAGTACAGAAGTACAGCCTTTTATATTACAGAAGTCATAAGGAGTCATTAGAAGTCATAATACTCTACCTTATAAGAAAGTGTATTACAAAACAGTGTACAGGAAGTACAGGTCAAGTCAGACAGAGTTATAAGAACAATAGAGAGCTCTACTTTATAGGAAAAGTATTACACAGCTTACACAGTATAACTAGTTAGGAGGACTCATAAGAAGTCATTAGAAGCATGAGAGGAAGTATAAAAGACATAACAATACAGTAAAAGAGTTATTAGAAGATTAATCTAGAATACAAGAAGACACAAACTAGTGTTAACAGATTAATAGAAGACACAAACCAGTATAGTATACAGTCTAAAGGATTAGCCAGCTCCACTTTATGGGAACAATAGTGAAGAGAGTTACTAAAGTCACTAGAGTAACATTACTCTAACAAAAGGTATATAAGGAGGCCAGTTTGGCCCTCAAAAGATAGTTTTATCAACTTAAGTTACCTAGTACTTAGAAGTACTCTACTACTAGTCTACTAGGCTACACTTGTAGCTTGACTAAAGTAGGACTCCTCTACCCTCTCACACTACAAGTCTACAAGTCTTACCCTCTATACTCTATTCTGTTACTATTCCTAAGGATTAGGACTGGTAAAGTAAGTATATCTAACAAAGAAAACATGAAAAACAGTGTATTTTCACTATAACTCAGTCAAATCTTGCTCAAATTTAATAATTAAAGTATCTATTTGAAGCATATTTAAAAAACATGAATTTATATTAAATAGTTACTGAATTCTGTACAGAATTGAGTGAGAAATAGTTATTTTTTTGTTTTGTTTACTTTTGTGACAAAAAATAATGAATCATCAAGTGTGACAATACTTATGAAAAAGGCAGTAAGGTAAGGAAAGTATAAACTTGACATAGTGTAATGTGACAGACTAACCTAATTTGAATACAAACAATAATAGCAAAATACAATACTCAGTATCCTAAAAATGCAAATTTGAGCCACATAGATATATTCAGCTTAATCTAACCTACAAAAGTATGTTTTTGATTTTTTAAAATATTGAGATTCAAGTGAGTTATTTCCAAAAAAAAAAACTTTTTTTTTGGTACTAAATGTACAGAAATGCAATTTGGTGAAATTTTGAATTTTTTCCTGAAGATTTTTGCCACTTCAGTTAAATATATATTATATAATTATTTCCTTATATAGAACAAGTGCCTGATGAGTAATGTACATTTGATTAGTAAATAGAATGAGGAATTAATGTTGATGGAAAATGCACACAATACAAAGGTTTCAAGTGTGCTAACAAATCAGTACAATCAGTATACTACTGTTAATAAATTCTGTTTAACTAGCCAGATTTTCAAGCTCAAAAGTCTGTAATTGAAGAATTGGTAGAAGGCTATAAATACAAGACAGTTTTTTATCCTAAATTCCATTGTGAATTAAACTTCATTAATGTAAGGATTTGATTTACTAGTTTGTATTTTATTATTACTACATTACTGATTGTGTCAGATTATTGTACAGTAGGACCCACAAGCACATATATTCTCATTGTAGTTAGTTACACTTCCTCCTCATGTATCTACACATGTATACTCCTATAAAAGACAGTATCAACTGCTGGGTAAAGGGGATTCTTTTCCCCTAACCCCTTGCTTGAGTACTAGGTTATCCTAGTCAGTAGTTGAGTGAACTAAGAGTAATTAGAATTCTCTTGTGAGGAACAGTGAGTTTCCTTACATATTTTTGACTGTACCCACCTAGCATCAAAACACCTTGCTAGACACTGAGGAACTGAAGGGTCTGATCAACCCTAGGTCTCCCTCATCATCTAGTACCTATCAGGAATTTTTAGTGAGTAAAGTTATGATTTTCAAGTAGAAACAGAGACTACTTACTAGATTGGCCTCTAGTAGGTTCACAATACTTTGGAACACTGTGGAACACTTCTGGAACACATTAACACATATTAATATGGACTAGTGCTGGATATGCTAGAGGTTCACATTGATTGGATAGGTCAAGGACTAGGCATCCATGACAGTAAAAAGGAACAAACAAGTGTGTATCAAGTTTACAGACAATGGACAACAAGATTACCCATTGGTTATTAATTACAATGTGGCTGCCAAGCCTTGACAGACAATTCTCAGAGGGTACCCAAGTCTGGATATCAATACTAACATACTAGAAAGTAAGTCCTTGTCCCTTGTAGGCTGGAGGCAACCTAATGAACTTATTCCAGGTGATAAGTCCTTGTCTACACAAGGCTGGAGGTGCCCTAATAAACTAGTACATACTAATAACATAGAACTAAGGTATGTAATTGTACCAGTACATATAGTTAGTCAAATGTGTACTGTAGAGTAGAAACTAGTAAGTACTCACACTACTAGGCTTGCAGAAATAGCAAATAGTAGTACAAAGAGTAAAGATGCTTAGGTGATTAGATTTGAGGATTTGTTCAATTGAGTACAGAAGGTCAAGTTTGAGGATTCAACTTACTGAGTACAGGCAATTAAGCTTGAGGATTTGCTCAATCAATTTCAGGCTACTGAGTTTGAGGATTCACTTGATAGAGGACAGGCAATTTGGTTTGAGGATTCACTAAGTTGATATAGAGAGCTAACAGCAAGCATTGAGGAATTTACAAGCTAGTACAAGAGTTACAGAGTGTATATAGTCAGTATTAGTGAGAGTGTAGATAAGTATCCAGTGAGTACACTTACTTTAGAACAGAAACACATTAACAACAGTAATGTAGAGGGTAATGAGACACCTAAGACCCTTTTAGGTAGTAAAGAAAGTAGCCAGGACTCAAAGGACAAGAGTAACAGACAAGGCTAGGAGAGCCAGGCATTGGAATTACAGAGATCTGATGAGGAACAAGATTTCCAGAAGGCAAGTAAGACCTTCAGACACATTGTAAGAGCCAGAGCAATTGAGATAGACATAGGACATGTCAGCCCATTCTACAGTTTGATAGACATTGAAGATTTGAATAAGAGAATGTACAAGTTTAATAGAATGTATTAGGAAGAGGAGAAAGCAACTCCTTCATCAAACAAGAGCAGACTTGATAGTATAGTAACAGAAAAGTGTGAAACACTTCAGGCAGGCTATAGAACAAAAGCTAGACATGCTAAGGTACCTACAGACAATAGAGATCAGAACTATCAATCTAAAAGTGTAGAAGAAACACTCAAGAGTCCAGACAAATGATCACATTCACAGAAAGTAAAAGGAAAGTGTAAAGTAAAATGAAAACACAAAACATAAGGAATAGAACGAAAACCAGAACTGCTAGACATTCAATACAATTGTGAAATCAATTCAGACTATCTAAGCAAAACAGACATTGTATTGACAGAACAGTACTTTGAGGATAGCAAAAGTGAACACAAATTGGAACTATAAGGATCAGTACTTGATTCAGAGGGTAAAAACCAAGTATACACCTACAAAATCAAGTGTTTAACCTTATACATGGTAGATATCAACTATACATTGTACAGGAGCAATGTACAGGACTACTACAATAGATACAACACTTTAGCCAGGTCCAGGAATAAGAGAGAAAGTGAAATACCTGGATATATACAGTCTTACATAGAAATACTAAGTTTTTCAGGACATTAGAGTATCCCTTGCAAAAATAAAAGGAACAAATGATTCTATAGTGATACTTCACAATTGAAAACAGTCCCAGGCAAGGTATACACTAGTGGTACTAGTGAGAACAATATTGATTCAGAGTGTAGCAAACTACACAGTTCAAAGCTACATATTGAGTGTAGCAAGTATAAGAATAGCTTAAGCAGTAGTTCAAGAACAAACAATGGACACAAGCATAGTAAAGCACCAAATAATGTTCAGAAAGGTAGATTCACATTAGTAAGACCTTTAGAGAGCCTAGCAAAGAATAGCTATGCATACAGAGCAATACAGAGCTCTAGGATACAGAGAAAGGGAAATTTCAACTCAGGATCAGACTCAGACAGTGATAATTCGGATTCCTCTTCATCCAATAACAATAATCAAAGTAATGCTTTATTTGAACTGTCAGACATTGATTTGAGTGATACAGAAGCTACCAAGAAGTGTAAGAAACACTTGAGGAAGAAACAGAACAAAGAACTCCTCAAATTAAAGATACAGATGTGTAGTGTAGAACTAATAGCTCCTACAGTATACTCAGGTGAACCAGACTTACAGAAGTACACAAAGTTTGTTATTGAAGTCAATCAGTACATGAACCAATCAGGACTTTATCATTTCCCTAAGAGCCAAGTAGGGATAATGCTAGGTTTTATTAAGGGAAAAGTAATGAATTTCTATTTGTAAAAGATTGTGAACCATAAGCATAGATGGACACTTGCTCAATTCTTTAGAGGACTTATGGACTTTTGTTTCCCTTCCAACTTTGCTGAAATACTGTAGAAAGAGTTCAACACTTTGAAACAAAGTAATAGGAACATTCAGAATTTTTTGTATAACCTAGAAATGAAAGTAATGAATCTAGGAGACATTTCTCAGCAAGATTTGACTAGACAGGCATGGTATGGATTGAATTCCAAGTACTAGAGGCAATTACAATTAGATTGCTTAAATCCAGACACTGTAGATTATTCAATCTTTAAGGATAGGCTCAAAAGCATTGAGAAAGCAAATGAATCCATAGGAATCAAATGGTATATAGATTCTAGATGTCAATTCCATCTGTAAGGACACAGTAATGATTCTCAGAGTGATTATTTGTATACAGACAGTTCTGATAATTCAGGAAACAATTAATTCACTCTACAGGATAGTGAAAGTAATGATTCAGACCACAGTGACTCTAGTCAGGATACTATACATACAAGCAGCACAAACACTAAAGGAAAGGCCAGGCAATTGTATTATCCATTGAGGAACAATGACTAGTATGAAAGTAAAACAGGAAACCATCAGAGAACATACACTACAGGTTTCAAACATTATTCCCAATTGAAATTGGATAAAATGAGAGTAAAAGGACTATGTTTCATTTGTGAACAAGATGACCACTTAGCCAGGAATTGTCCTACTCACAATACAATCAGAGTAAACAATGTGCAGGATGATAGTTTATCATCTAGTAATGTTAGTATTGGTTACACCACTTTAGATAAGTTAGTAGACAACTTGGACAGTAAGAACTACATAGAATTAGAGTCAATTACAGACTATGACACAGATTCTTACATATCTAACAGTAATATACATGTTTTATTAAGTTGGATACTTTGTGAAGGTACTACTAAGGATTCAGTAACAGAACACAAGTTCAGACATGTAAACTATGCATTTGAAAGGGCAAATTCAGTATATTCAAGACCCTATAAGACTATAGCACTTAGGCATTGTACTACAAGCATTCAGTACAGGAATAAACATCACAGGAAGTCTAAATATTAAGATAGACAATTATATAGTGTATATAATAACATTTTACACTCAAAAGCACAGGCATACAGTGTAGAAAGGATTCTACAAGACTACAGATATGTATGGCACATAGAAAGGACTAGGAAACACACATACAACTATTGTTTCAAGGAATCTAAAACACTACAGGCACAAGGCAATGTATACATAGAAACTTCAGAGACACTACTACTAATTCTTAGAGCTACAAATCAAAACAATGCTCTTAAGAAATACAGGCTGTTCACAGACAACAGGAATGTGTACCAGGACATTAGGAAAGGACCTGAGAATGTTAGACAATCAGAATATAACCAGTCAGATAGTATTATGGTTTACAAGGTGATGCAAATAGTAAACTGTACAAGCAGGACAATCTATCAAGCATTACTAGACTATAAAATACAACTACTCTTGGATACTAAGAAATATTTTAATCCAAATGATTCACACAGGTATTCTATTAAGTTAGAAGACTACATCACACATTGGAAGACAGACATCAGTACATTAAGCAAGGCAAAGTGTATATACATTAGGAATAAGATGATACTACTTCAGAGTAAGCATCAGGCATGGAGATACATTAACAGCAATAGAAAGACACAGACATACACATACACAGTTGATTATAATCAGTACAGGAAGGTATTCAAAAGTGAAGAACTGCTTCAGACATTTTCAGGACCAGTAGAATGTTCAGTCATTCAGGTATATTAATTCTACAACATTAGAACAGACATTTCCAGCTTCAGGATTGAAGAAACAATCAGTACAGAGTATGATTGAAGAACTTTATATAGAACAATGTTCTATAAGGTACAATTGGATGTTATGTATTGAAACTATTCAGTTCATGATGAAGAATTGTTCAGAAACATTAGAACCAGCTCAGACTATAAGGATATATTGTACAGAACATAGTTTCAGGAGAACATAAGGTATTACATTACAAAATACACCTTCAGACAGTCAGGATTCATTAGAATAGACTCAGGACACTCTATCAGACATATTATAAGTATTACAGGCACTCAAACAGATGCACTAGTGTACATATACTCAGGATACATAGTAAGAATCAAGATATTCAAGCTACAGAATGACAATTACAATCTACAGGATGTAAAACCATTATGATCTATGTAACATAATGATAGTAAGACACTATTGAGATCAGGAATGGATACACTTTGTATGGAACAAAGTACAGAAGTTTAGAGGGCAACTTTAAGTTAGAGAACAGGTTTAGAACCTAGACAACCTGCTTAATCCACTCAATCCACTCAAACAGATTATCACACTACTTTAAGGGAAAGTGAAGGCAATACACATATAGTCAGCAAATATTAGAGTGATAGTGAATTAGGAATGATTGATCAGACTATTCAAGCATTCAGGAATAATATTTCAACACTCTAGAGAGAAATAGAGTATTAGG
>NW_006760402.1:536465-599040 GCF_000271605.1 Fomitiporia mediterranea MF3/22 | reverse complement strand
ATTAGAATAGACTCAGGACACTCTATCAGACATATTATAAGTATTACAGGCACTCAAACAGATGCACTAGTGTACATATACTCAGGATACATAGTAAGAATCAAGATATTCAAGCTACAGAATGACAATTACAATCTACAGGATGTAAAACCATTATGATCTATGTAACATAATGATAGTAAGACACTATTGAGATCAGGAATGGATACACTTTGTATGGAACAAAGTACAGAAGTTTAGAGGGCAACTTTAAGTTAGAGAACAGGTTTAGAACCTAGACAACCTGCTTAATCCACTCAATCCACTCAAACAGATTATCACACTACTTTAAGGGAAAGTGAAGGCAATACACATATAGTCAGCAAATATTAGAGTGATAGTGAATTAGGAATGATTGATCAGACTATTCAAGCATTCAGGAATAATATTTCAACACTCTAGAGAGAAATAGAGTATTAGGAAGCTTAAGGACACTTATTGAACAATGATACAGTTCAATCTACTCTAGGAATGAGTAGTTACAATCAGTTTGAAGTACAAAATCATACAGAAGACCTCTCCAGACACTACAGACATGTTCTAGGACAGTACCAGACGTTTTATACTGAAAATGAAGTCATATTTCAACAAGAGGGCAAGAGGCACAAGTATTACATTACATACACACTCTTTGAGCATACAATCATGTTTGAACATACAATTTTCTTACTTAGATTGCTACAAAATGATTTTGCAAAGAGCTTTACAGGACCAGACAGTATTAGTACTACAGGAAACAGGACACACAATAGGTACATAAGGAAAGAATACATTAGAACAAGGACAAGGATACAGAAAGACAGGAAGTCAGTGCTAGAGTGTATTAATCCACACATGGATTTTCCAAATGAACAGAGAATTGGTAGCATACACTCAGGACTTCAGGCAGCACTACTGTACATACAGACAGGACTTTTCATTGAGACATACATGGAACAATACAGTATACAGACAGTTACAGTACTCAGGAAAGTAGAGAACACTACTTAGACATTTTGTGATAGAACATTATACTATGAGACAGCAAAAGTATACTTAGACAATTCAGGAATTGAATCAGTCAACTTACAAAGACACAAACAAGTTGAGACACAAGGAAACAGTATGAGAATATAGTAGGACATTCATTATACACAGAGATACTATGTATATACACACATATCTAGTAATATTAGACTCATACATTACAATCTCATTGAAATCAAGACAATATTTTCATTCAAGGACAGATATTACACTCTAGGTTACACTCTACAATTAGTATTTAAACATTGAGCTCAACAGGATATCCAGTTTTGTGTCACAGTTGGTTATTGTATGTAAAAGAGTACACATTTGGAGATATTCTACCAATACAAGTGTAAGGCACTACATTTGCAGGAACTAGTCTATTAGAAAAATCAAGGACATAGTAGAGGAATTTTGGAATATATCTCTACTACATGTTATTGTATAACTATTCTACAGGAGCAGAGAAATATGCAAGGTTAGCTAGAAGCTGTAACACTAATACATTCTATTAAGGAAGAAGGCTATAGCTTTGTTGATCAGGGATTTACCTCTGTGCTTCCCAAAGATGTGGGAGAAGAGAATATTTGTAATTACTACACTACCAGAATTTCTACTTCTGTACATATTGATATACACTGTGTGTCTCAGAATACTCAAGAGCCAAAACACTATATCTCCCTAGGAACTCTACTGATTCCCTTTGAAAAGTGTTGTATTGATAGCAACAATTAAGAGGCAACTTTTCTACTAATTGACTATACAGTAATATGGACTATGTTTAATTCTATTAATGTTTTATCTAGTTTCACATAGTTCAGAACCATACTACTCACTGTCTAGAATACTACCACTGTCTTAATACACACTAGATTGACTTCAGATCAGTTTAGAGAGGCAGTAATACATTACAAGGATGTTTCCCATATGTATGGGCAAATATCCTTTCTAACATTTATAACTATAGTAAAATAATAAGAAAAATAAAAGTATTAGAAAATTAGAATTGTGAATATAGTGTTTAAGTATTAATACCTTTTAAGGTAAGGAAAGTATAAACTCGACATAGTATGTCACATCAGTCACAGCACAGCCACTTCCCCATTAGGAAGGACCTGATAGCAAAAATCAAGCAGTAGACATTAACATTTTTTTAGCACTTGTAAATACAAAAAAAATATAGATTATGGTTTTACAGCTCAGCCAGAATACTAGCTGGAAGGATTCTATAGCTATAGTATGTCTTATTTGCCTATTAAGCCTGTGCTCCTGTCAACCCCTTTCTATATGTATTTATGAATTGAGCAGACTGGTTACAATACTTACAAAACATATAATAAAATCAATTTTGTAAGAAAGAAAGATTTAAAGTACTTACTTTTGAAAGAAATTAAGAGGGATAGAATCAAGGCATGTTTGAACATGCTTTTCCATTTGAGCTTCAGTAGTAGGGGCAGGCATTATCTGGTAGTTGAATTTAGTATAACTCTAGCACTATTTAATTGTAAGGAAACTTACTGTTCCTTACAAGAGAATTCTAATCACCCTTAGTTCACTCAACTACTGACTGGGATAACCTAGTACTCGAGTGAGGGGTTAGGGGAAAAGAATCCCCTTTACCTAGTAGTCAATACTGTCTTTTATAAGAGTATACATGTGTAGATACATGAGGAGGAAGTGTAACTAACTACAATGAGAATATATGTGCTTGTGAGTCCTACTGTACAATAATCTGACACAATCAGCAATGTAGTAATAATAAAATACAAACCAGTAAATCAAATCCTTACACTCACCCTCTAGCATTTAGTCCTAAATACTAAAAATCAGTAGAAAAAGGTGGAGAACTTACTTAAAGTAACAATTAGTAACAAGTAAATAAAGAAATACCAGAGTATATATTTTGGCAGGCTAGTTCCTTGTTTCTTGTTTTTTTATTATGATCAACTCTAAAGTGTATCTAATAGAGTTCTAGACTAAGTATGTCTAATTTAGAAAAATTTACTATATAGTTAATAGTTAGTATAAATATAATTATTACTGTTAACATAAGAGTAAGTTAATGAATCAGAGTCTAGAGATTAGATTATTAATGACTCTATATGAGTAAATGATTTAATAGTAGTAATTTTAGCTCCTCCTTAATTATAAAGTATAATAATAATTAGTAATAATGTAAAATGTAATTTTTACACTACTTTTTAACTATTAATAATAGTATAAGCTAAAGAAGTAAATACTTATTATTCTATTTCTTTTTCTGTTAGCTTCTTTCTCTACACTTTAGTTCTACTTTAGAGTTCTAATACTTGAAACATAAGACCTTTTGACCTTTTCTAATATACAGTCAAACTTATTATTAAGTATAACTCTTAGTAGATATGTAAGACTATACTTAATAATAACTTATACTTATTAATAGTAACTTAAGTAATATAGTAAAAAAAACTGTATCTTATAGTACATACATTTATAATACATGAACATATTAGAAGATGTTCAAATATCAGACTGTTTAAGAGAGTTATTAACCTCCTTGTATAGATTTCTTATTAGCTTAACAAATATTAATTAGACTTTAGTAATTTTAACTTTAATTTTACTCTAAGAAAGAGTATTAAACTTTGTTATAATGAATAACAAGTTATTTATATAGTTTTCTTTAAATTTCATATGTATTTTACAAAATTTTTAGTAGCTTGTCTAAAAAGTGACTTTATATAGTCTAAATATATTATATTATATAATTGAAAATAACTCTAATTAAGTATTTAATTAATAGTTTTTAACAAGTGTAGTAGGAATACCCCTTAACTCTACTATAACATTAAGTGTGTGTCTACCTTATATACTACAGGGAGGAAGTCTGATAGTTCAAGACATCCTAAGTACAGTAACACTATATAAGGCAATTAGGGTTTCCTAATATAGAACACAAGGAAAGAGCACAATCTAATACTCCCCTTTAAGTATTAATTGATAACTAAGACTGTATGCCTAATAGTTTAATTAGATACTTGATCTGTAGGATGTAGAGAGCTTTTGTAAGAATGTCTGCTAATTGGTTCTAGGATTAAACATAGTATACATTAATGTAATTGTTTTGAATGTAGTATTGCACAAAGTCTTTTTGTAAATCATAAGTTTAGTGTGAGCATTGTACATTATTTTGTCAGACTTTACAGTCTTTATCACACTTTAGTTATTATAATAAATTGTAATGGGTGCTGATTCAGTCTGTAGTACCTCTTTGACAAATTGTTTAAGCTAAATGGCTTCCTGAGTAGCATATGCTAGTGCTTGCAACTCAGCTTTGTAAATGGATAATGGTACCAAATTTTACTGTTTGCTTGACTAAGATATGGTCAATTTAGCTAATTGAAAGATGTAGCTGTTTATTACTTTATGTCCTTCTGTCATTCATCTGTCTGTATTATAATAGTCTCATAGTTTTAAGGCATTTGTGCTTCCAAGTTGAAGCCAATAATTTGTTGTATATTTCAAATACACAAAGCAATGTTTCACTACTCTGTAGTAATACATTTAAGGCTTTTGTAAGTAGTGTGCTAATTGCTCAGTAATATAGGATATGTCTGACTGTGTGTAATCTGTAACATATCTCAACAATCCTACCATATTCATGTATAGTATTGTTTCAACATTACTTTCGTTTGTATCATACATATTGTTTGTATTATTGGATAGATCTATTTTAGGGGTAATAAGTGTTTGTAGTGCCTTTTTGTTTTCAAAGTGGTAATGTTTGATTATACTCTCAATATAATGCTTTTACTGTAAGCTAATTGTTTGTTGAGGTCTATCTCAGTATATATTAATACCAAGTAACTAATGTATTTTGTTACTGTCAGTAAATGTAATGTATTGTCTTAATACATGTTTGAATACTGTTATTATAGTAATAGTTTTGCTAATAATTGTAATATTGTCAATGTGTATAAACATTATAAGAATCGTTTTATTATTTTGTTTCTTATAGAATACAGTGTGATTGTAATTAGCTCATTCTAATCCAATCTTAAGTAGTAGTTCAGTAATCTTCTTATACTATTGTCTACCTGCTTGTTTCAATCTGTATAACACTTTGTTTAAATGTAATGCCTGTCCAGGTTTAATATCTGTAAGTAGCTTGCCTAGTAGCAGCTTCACAACATAAATGAGCTTGTCCTCATTTAGTTCTCTGTAAAGATATGTGGATTTTACATCTATCTAATGTATCTCATAGTTCTTAGATACTGCCCAAGATAACAATAATTGTACTGTTGATAGTTTTGTTACTAGGGCAAATAAGTTGTCAGAATAGAAGTCTATTCTATTCTTTTGAGCATATCCTTACACTACAAATTGTGCTTTATATTTGTCTATTTGGCTGTTAGCCAGTCTTTTAATCTTACAGACAAATTTTGTTCCATTTATGTTTGTATTTGTAGGGGGGATAGTATATGTCCATGTATTTTGTTGTTAAAGTGACTGTATTTTGTCCTTCATAGCTTTGATCCATTACTCTTTGTCAGTACAAGTTATAACATTGTAATACATTAATAGATTACTATAGATTTTGTTGAGGAATTTGTTAAATTCTGTTAGATACATAGCTAGGTTTATATTGTCTTTGTAATTTAAACCTATAGTTTGTTTAACCAGTCTTTGCTCTCATGTAGAGTGTTGTATGACAGGTTCTTTATTGTTATTATTATTATTAGGAAGAATCTTATTGTTGTTCAATGTATCATCATTATGATTATTCTCCCCTTCAATTCTAGACATGGGTTTGTCTATAAATTGTATGTATGAATAAATGTTTGATATTGTACTACATATACCCAGAATTTCATAGGTAACTTTGCTAATAACAGACATGTATGTACACTGTTAAAGATAGTCTTATACATACATTCTACAACTCTGTTTTGTTATGGTGTATTATGTACTGTTAATCTGTGTATTGTTCCTTGACTTTCAATGTATGTAGTGAAGTCTTTGCTTAGAAACACTGTATCATTATTGCTTTGAAGAGCCTTTACTCTTATACTGTATTGTGTAAAGAGTTTTATTGTATACTTTACATATTCAGTAAAAGCATTACTCTTATACTGTATAGGTAACATAGTCACCTATTGTATAGTATTGTCTACAATAGTAAAAAGATATTTGTACTTACTGTATGCTTGTACAGAAGCAGGTCCTCAAATATTAATATGGAGATAATCTCTGTAATTTTGTACAAGAGGTATAGTTTGTATTTTTGGTATTTTGTTGTGTTGTATGTTTGCTTTAATACAATCCATACACTGTACATTTTTATTGTCCATTATCCTTTGACTTATAATCTCAGGATACTCTTGTATGAGTTTGTATAAGTAATCAAAATTAACATGACTCATTTGTTAATGTAAATCAACAATAGTAATTGTGTTAATAGATTGTTTATTGTGATGAGAAACTATCATATACAAGTTATTTCATACATGTATTTCACCAATCTTTGTATGAACAGGCAAATAAATAATACATTCATTGTTTGTTTTTGTTAAAACATAACCTGCTTTGTATAATAGTACTTTACTAACAAGTGTGAAGTTCAGATTAGGATGATAGTATACATTCTGTAGTGAAATTGTATTCACCTCAGTATGCTCATTGTCTTTGTCTCATAGTTTTACATTAAATCTTATTACTCTACTTTTACTAAGTGTAAATAATAATTTATTCACAATTGTAACATTTATTAGAGTTGAGTTCTGAATGTTTGTAAGACAGAACAGGTATAAAGTAGTGTGTACATTTGTGCCAGAATCCAATATATTAATGTAATGTGTTAGTTCTGTATTATTACAATGTAATACATTAATACATATATTTGAATCATACTCAAAGTCCTTAATAACTTCTTTTATTTTGTTGAATGAGTTTATAAAGTTGTCTACTTTCATAACACTATCCTCTTGTATTTTGAATGTAGAGAACATGTTGGATTCAACAGATAGAATGTTAGGGATTAATGCTAAGACTTCTATAATTATAGACTCTAGTATTAGTGTTTTATTAATGTCTTTAATGAATGCTACTATAGTAAGTACAGGTTGAGACAATGTAGAAGTAGAAGTAGAAGTAGAAGTAGAAGTAGAAGTAGAAGTAGAAGTAGAAGTAGAAGTAGAAGTAGAAGTAGTAGCTGTTTGCTTATACTTTTTCTTTCAAGCTTTTGTTGTTCTACTCATTAGAGAGTTTTAGTAGTCTTTTAACATATACTTGTACCTATTATAATTATAGTACTTGACTTTACTATAAGGCTTCAATTTGCCCTTAGCTACACTTTTGCCTTTTGTTTGTAGGCTGTCTTGTTCAGAATCATGTTTTGTTTGAGAATGCTGAATATAATACTTAGTGTATGTGTTTTGTAATTTGTGAATCAACTTAGCTAGTATTAGTATGTTTTTCTAAGCTACTGTAACTGTTAGTAGTTGATTATAATAGGTAATCTGCCTATCTAGCATTGTAGCTACCTATCTATACTCACAAGGAGTAGTAAGGTTAATTGCTAAGATGTACATATTGTTGTTTAGTACTTTATTGTGTACAGTTAACTACTTGTAGATTTGTTTAATATTGTCTAATATCTTATCAAACTATAATACATACTCTTTAACTATAAACAATGTAAATATGTTTACAGCATGTGTCATTATTGTTTGAACATTGTATCATTCAGAAAGCACCTTTATAAGACTTATAACACTTGTATGTATTGTAAAGTTTGTATATATTGTATTAGTTATTGTTTTTATAATATAGTAATACAAAATATTACCTGTACATATGCTAGCATTATTAGAAGAAGGAGGATCATACTATAGATGATTGGAGAGCATCATAGTAGTAAGTACACTGTGTATGTGTAAGTACTATATCTTATATCCCTTTGTACTAACCAACTTTTCAGTTCTCTTAAAGAACTTTAGAATATTAGAGTCCTTTATTATAGTATTAATAAAGGTATATATTGTAGACAACATTGTGATGGGTTTGGAGGGAGGGGAAGTACTAGAGCTTAGTGTACTAGTAGGAGGCAAAGGCATTCTGTAAGAGTAAGTATATAGGAGTATTCAACAAGTAGTAAGACTTATAACCTTTTAATAAGTATAGTAAGAATACCTCTCAGCTCTACTATAACATTAAGTGTGTGTCTGCCTTATATACTATAGGAAGGAAGTCTGATAGTCTAAGACATCCTAAGTACAGTAATGCTACATAAGGCAATTAGGGTTTCCTAATATAGAACACAAGGAAAGAGTACAATCTAATAATAGTTTTTAGTCTCAAATTGTTATACTTAATTCCTAATAGTATTTATTATTAAAATTCTCTATTTTCTTACTTACTATTATAGTAGACTGAAAAATTCATGTGTATTAACAGATTAAGTTAATCTACAAGTATACTTATAAATAAGTTCTACTATATCTGTACTAGAAATGTATACAGAATTTATATAGTATTATTATTGTATTTTCAACTAGTCAACTGATTAGATAATCCTGTTTTACACTTAAGCAAGCAAGTTATTGTACTTGTTGAGCTTATCCTTACTAAGATACTTTAGAACTTTCTTTGTTTGCTTGATGAGAACTGATTAGGATGCTACTACTATATTAGGAAGATGCTAAAAATAGATGTACTCATGATATGGTCTACTCACAAACTGTCATCAAAGTACAGTAAGTTAGTCCTATCATTGTTCAAGAAGCATTATTACTGAATATGAGATAAATCTGATTAGTATCATTATGGTTGCACAGTTGATTAGTTTGCTGCATGGAAATCTTCCTCCAATAATATAATAAGTTTGCCCCATGTGAAATGTTGTGAAAGTCATCCCCCTGATACACATCTTTGCACTACTGTAACTGACAACAAGAAGTATGTTTCGCAATTCTTCCAGGTCGAAATCGCACTCGCATCATCGCTCGTCTCGATCGAGTACAGCAGCAACAGCATCATCAAGTGCCAGTAATACAACACAGAACAGAGGGTCCTATACTACACTGAACCTAAATTTTGGAAGTCTGCAGGACGTGGACTGGAAGAATCAGATCAGGCATAGAGTCGATGAAGTGATGCAATTTCTCAGATTCAGGACGCCTCTCGCAACATTCAGTATATCGAACAGTTGTATTCAAGCATGGGTTGGTATACGCTTTGGATCAAATCCAAATTCGAAGTCATGCAATTTGCTTTTTGATTCGGGCTCCTATGTAACATGGCTCAATGAAGACATATACAAGCAGATTTGTACAGCTACGGGAGCGGACCAAGGGACTGATTGTCATAAACAGGTGTTACTCCGTTATGATAATGGAAGACAGCAAGTCACTGGCAAACTATACAAGAACTCAGTCACGATTGGCAATGTGACAATCAGAGATCAGGAATTTGCGCTTGTTGATCAGCAGGAATTTGGAAGATTGGAAGAAACACTCAATGTAGAAGGTAACTATCTGGATGGAATAGTTGGGTTTGGAAGGTCGCTGGACAAATGTGTCATAGGCGACCCGGACTATAAAGTCGTTTCGATACTCGACCATCTACTGCAAAGGCAAGGGACAAATTGCAGAGCACTTGGCATAGATTTGAAGATTCCGTCAAACAACGAGCACACAGTAGTGGGTGAAGTACATATTGGCGGATATAGGCGAAGCTTGTTTAAACCGGATGAAATAACATGGGTTCCAATGAACCGCCAAAGTCTTCTCATCCCCTACTCCTTTGATATGGGTATCTCATATCAGGCACGACCCATAACACTGCGGCGATTTCCGACATTCATTGACTCTGGCTCACCATTCATAACTCTTCCAGGTTATGCTTTGGCGAATTACATTAATGCAGTCGAAGAGGTGTCAGGCAACAAGATAAAATTTGAATACGACAGTGAACAAGGACTCCATTACATTTCAAGGAAAAACTATGACAAGCTTAAGGATGCAGAGCTGAACTTTGATGGCCAGAATAAAAGGCTCCCAAAACATATGCTAATACTGCCCTCTGACAAATTAAGACGATGGATAGCCAGTGTACCTGCAGGACGCTTGTACCTTGCCTTGCGAGATGGTGGAGATGTGGATTATATAATCTTAGGTCTTTCATGGGGTATGTGATATTATTTCTGCTGTTCCTTGCGTACTAAAACAATTTCTAGCGTGGAGATACTACCTGATTGGCGACATGGTAAATTCTAGAGTCGGAATTGCAAAGGTGAAAGAAAAGACGGATTATATCTGGAGAGAACTTCGTTGATGAGGAACCTAATGATGAACTTACTGATGTTACTTAAGCAGGAGGATGGGGGGAATTTGATACATTTCTCGCAGAGAAGATACACGCCTTAGCATTCCAAATTAATAAGTGATAATGTCCACCGTAAATAGTTTTCTAGTGTCAATGTAACTTGTAACGTTTGATCGAATACACCTCGTTGTGATGAGTACGACTGTATGAGGGAATCACAGAGTCACAGACGGTAGTTTCTGCCTGGTCTTGTTCCGCGCTTCAAGATTGCGTGTGCAGGAGTCTACTCCTGGCGTCTGCTAATCAAAGGCAAAAGCGTATAATTTTGGCCCGAGTTGGTAGTGGCTTTGAAAGGTTCTGCTGGAGTATTAAAGCAAAGTTCAAAACGAAGTTCAGTTCTGAGGCGTCGGACAGAATAAGTAATGTGGGTCACGTGCTCTCACAGTACTGTGAGCGCTTCACGCACAGACGACTTTCTACCATTCAACAACGATGAGCAACAAAGTCAATATTGAAGGAGCACTGTTGTTTGAGCAGCCTTTCGCGAGGGTACGGGCCACTTATATTTCACATTTGAGAATGCTAGCTGAGCTGGTAATATGACTTGCAGGTGCCATATGAAGCCTATCGCAAGTTATTTCGCACCTCGCAGAAGTACATTGAGCGCGAGCTTGGTGCTGTCCAAACCGCATCAAAGGATCTCTCAAAGCACACAAAATCTAATTATGACCCTTCTGTGGCTCTCAAGTCTATAGATACTATGATGAGCAAGGTCGAGGGCTTGAAGCGTAAGGTACGCCTAATTGCTGTAGCGGTGTCGTGTGATACGTCCGTCGTTAACAAGATGCATTCCTCGATATCTTAGCTTTCAGATTTGCATGAGAGCTCGGGACTACAGACGCAGCATGTGATGCATGAACGATTTGTACATATCTCGGAGCTCGAGGCCTTCAATACACGAGAAGATCCTGCGTTCAGTCGGTGGGCCGACACGAGGATCGATAGATGGCTTGTTGACTGGGCTCTGAGAAATGGGAAGGAGCAGATGGCGAGGAAAGTTGCGGAAGAGAAGGGTATCGAGGTAGTTGGCCAATGTGTTTCACACCTTCCTTCCTTACTAATCAACTCCGCAGAAACTTGTCGATATCGACCTCTTCTCCGATATCCACCGTATCGAAGTCGCGCTCCAACGACATAGCTGTACAGAAGCGCTTGCATGGTGTAGTGAGAACAAGGCTGCACTACGAAAAGCGAAGAACACACTCGAGTTCGAGTTACGTTTACAAGAATTTATTGAGCTCGCACGAGCCGATAAATCGATCGAAGCGATCGCATATTCAAAGAAACACCTTGTTCCGTGGCAAGACACACACTTGAAGCAGATCCGTCAAGCTGCTACTCTCCTCGCTTTCCCCGAACGATTGGCCTTTGGAGCGTACAAACGACTATATGACCCATCGCGTTGGGAGAACCTCGTATACTCTTTTAGACTTGCAGTATACAACTTGAACGCCTTACCTACCGAACCTCTCCTCCATCTCGCACTCTACGGTGGACTCGCCTCGCTCAAACTTCCCGCATGCTACGATCCCTCCCAACCCAAGAACGCCGACTGCCCCGTCTGCGATTCTCGTGGGCTCGGCACACTTGCCAAGGAAGTGCCATGGAGCCACCACGTCAATTCAACGATCGTATGCTTTTTGAGTGGGAAAATCGTGGATGGGGATAATCCACCCATGGCCTTCCCGAATGGTTATGTGTATTCGAGGAATGCACTGGAAGAGATGGCGAGTAGACATGATGGAGTTGTTACATGCCCACGGACAGGACAGGTTTGTCAGTTTAACGAGTTGAGGAAGGTTTTCATCTCTTGAGAGGTAGATTTATACTTGCTTCTCGTAGCTTTTTTCATTATTGTCGTTGTACGCTATTGTACACTGTCATCAACTGTACTACTAATCAATCAGATCTTACCACTCCTACGCCTTTTTCCTTGTCGAGAATTGGAGGGTTTTACTTGTTTTGAGGTAAGCACCTGCTGTCTTTCTGCACTGAACCTCAATTCCTCACTCCAATGCGCTCAGGTACGCCAGGTCAGCTCAGCATCCCCTTGGGGAATTCACACCTGAAACGCGCAACGATCAAAATCAACTCTGAATCAAGTTGCTTCAGAATGATGCTTTCCCCAAGAAGAATTGTCACTCGTGCTTGGAGCGTCTTCTTATCAAATCCGGCCAACAATTGGTTTCTGGCGTGCACCTTTACATCTTCCTGATGTAATAATCCGAAGAAACATGTCAGAGCTGGGCATTACTAAGCGATCTAATGATCTTCTCTCTGATGCGATAGTCTAGAGATAGAGAAGCCTTCTGGAGTGGATGTTTTCAAGCCATCTCACCAGAGGCAAAAACCAATTCTGAGGTCTGGAAAATTTGTTTCAGAATGTATTTTCAGCCAATCAGGTGAGAGCTTTTGGATTTTGTAATAAATTCCCAGTGTTACAGAATGCAAATATGCCTCCTGTGTCTATCTATCTGCTTCTATTCTCGTGGATTTCTTGGATCCGAGCGAAGGGCTGTATTGGAAATAACTCTAATAACCATGATGAGTGGGGTAAGCGGAGCTGGCCGTTTTGGGCATCAGTTGCCGAAGATTTGCAATAATTACCGAAGGGTCGGTGAGGGAGTCGTGTGCTTCGCATCATGGTCGATGGGACGCCGGACGTGGGGATCTACGGTTATTAATATTGTTGCTGGTTATATACCTGAATGCTCCACTGCTTAGCGGGTTGGTTCGAAGAACTGGGCGCTAGTTCGACAAGGCACGCACTGCTACTGTGGCGAGCGTTGTGAACTTTCGAGGGACTTTCGGTCTTTGCTTCCCTACTACCTTTCATTGCTGTCTAGCCGTCTAGTTGTTATTTGCTCTGTGGTGATCCGAACTCTGCCACTGTCCTGCTATACCTTCTTCTCATCGAGGGCACTCTTCGACTGGTCCCACCCATCGGATTACAGATGGATTCGTCATCGCTCGCGGGGGTCCTGGCTTCGGGCCAGATGTATACCATGCTAAACAGCCTACAATCAACACGGTACCTCGCTGTGGCGTGCTTTGCGCTTCTCGTGTACGATTACTTCCTCACTTTGGAACAAGAGGTGCGCGTAGATCAATTGCTATGTTTATACTTACATCCGGAGACTCCCTGATACTAATGTATTCATTGGTGTTGTTTCTCTTCTTAGATTAAGTTGTTTTGGAGGGCTAAGCTTACGATAACGAGGGTTTTGTTCTTCCTTGTGAGTGACTCCGACTTGGTGGTCTGTCGAGGGGTGGAGGAAGGATGAGCTAATTGTGGAACATGTAGAATCGATATTTACCGCCGATTAACTTCGTGTGAGTCTGATTTATCCATTTCCGTCCCTGTCAGTGCTTAATGGAAGAGTTTTCCCTCTATGTAGCATTGTGTTAGCATGTAAGCCATTATTCACTTGAACAAATACCATTGGGACTCAAGCCTGTACTTGAGAAGGGTTCTTCTGGGACCTACCTCCTTACTGTCACGCTCACACAACACGTACGTTCTGATACGTTCCGATTGGAAGGGCTCAGTCGCATCAAAGTCACATCATCCTCATGTCAGCAATCCTTCGATTACGTCATCATCGCCCACACAATAGTCTTGGTTGCTCAATTCAGACTAGTTGGGTTCTAGACTCTAGTTCTGATTCACAAAGGCAAGACTCTAAGCCTTTAGACAGCTGGTTGATTAATACAAAGGGGACTTAGATTCAAAGTCCTAGATAGGTTGATACAAAGGAGACAGTAGTGGATTTGTTTACAAAGGACTAGTAGCTACAAAGGACTCATATTTTCTATAAATACTCTCATGTAATTTGTACTTTCTAGTAATCAAGTTACTCTCTACTGTAACTCTTAGTGTGTAGTTTGACAGTCTCCTCAGTAAACATTCCCTCTTACCTTGTCTTGTCTCATATTGTCTTGTTTCAAAGTGTAGCTTTGTTGTTCTACACTACTCTTGTCTTATTAATTGTTACCTTCAGAACTTGTACATTCTGCTTGGATCTACCTATTCCTTCTTACTCTTGACCCTTCTCAGTGTTTGTACCTTACAGACTCAACTAACCTCTTTTACCTTAACTAGTACTTAAGATTGACATTTTAGAGCCTACCATGAGAGAGGTTTCTTAAAGTGTCTTAAGTAGGCTAAGTAGCTAACAGGTAGTAGTACTACTAAGAGTACACTAACTTAATTACAGAAGAATCAGATTCTGGACCTGAATTAGATTTAGTCAACTGTAACCTCTTACAATCTGTATCCTATACACTTAGTCCTGTTTCTAAAGAGGTTTCTGTACAACCTTTTAAGCAATCCAGCTTAGCTTTACTATCCATGTTTCATAGTTTGTTCCCTAGTTTGTTTCTATCAACCTTTATACACAACTCTACTTGTTCTGTGTCTCCTGTTCTGTCTGTTCAAGAAGAGGACCACACAATCACTCTAGTGTTTCTACTACTTCTGATTGTTCTAACAGTTCTGAGTATACAGAACAATCTAATAAGTTCCTAGTCTTAATAGATGAGCTTACAGAATAATCCAAACAGCTTGTCTACTACAGCTAGTACTCTAAGTAGTTAGTCAGTTACAACTAACATTCTGAATACTTTACTAGTTACAATCTGAGGACAGACTAGCTTGCCCCTATACTAAACAAGCTGTAATACTCTCTATTATGACAGAACTAATATGTAGGACCTGTCTCAGTTCCTTAAAGAAGTAGAAATGATTAGAGATGAGTTCTAACTTTCTAATCAACAGCTTATTTAGAGAGTAAAATATTATACTAACTAATCCAATTCTAAGATCTAGGCCTTAATACCTAAAGCTATAAACAGTGTCTCAGATTAGTAAGCTGTTCAAGCAGTAATTCTTAGATTATACTTGTCCCTCAACTATAATTACTACTATACAAAGAATGATCTCTGTATTCTGGTCCAATAATAGACTGTCACCAGAATTCAGAACTGAGAAGAGTTTGTAGAGTACTAGTACAAATTCTAGAAGATAGTAAGCTTCCTAGTCTTAAAGAAAGAAATCACAGAAGAAGATTAGAACAAAGTGTTCCTCAACAGTATTACAAGTGTCTTCAAAGATTAGCTAACTCTCTGTTTACTAGTCTACAACTCTAACTACAACAGTTATATAGTTTATACATACACTAAAGTTGTTAAGGCTACTAAGCTTATGTAAGAAGGTATAGCTTTACAACACTTAGGAAAGACAGCTAATGTGTTTAGAATGATGAGTTCTGAAACTGTTCTGATAAAGAAAGAAGACACAAACATAGTTACTATCCTTAATTTGCTCTACTCATTCTAAAGCAAGTTAGACTTGTTTGAATACAAGACTAGTTCCCTGTTTGTAGGAAACACAGGTATACAATCTACACAATCTGTATAATCTGCTCAATCTGTAGGGCTGCTCTACAACACAAACTGCTCCTTTTACAGAGAAGACAGACACTTTATTTACTTGTGTTTAAAAGTTAATGAGTTCATTTGTAATAGAAAGTGTATCCAGAACACATCTAGAAAGGTTGTTCTCTCTAACAGATTGTTTGTTTTGTCAACAATCTAAGGCCAGCTACTTATAGATTGTTTTAACTAGTATTATACAACCAACCCTAGAAAGTATGCTTAAGTCTCCTAAAATGTACAGAACACACTACTACATATAGTGTCCCTCCTTAAAATTGTAAAACTAGTACTAGTATTCTAAACATTGTTTATCATTCTAACTGTATATATTGAAGAAGTCTTAGAAGTAGAATACAAGGTTGAAAGACTTAAAGTCTTACTTAGAGAGGTAAAGAAGAAAGTTGCTACTAGTAAGAAGCTCAAGTTTGACAGAGTAGAGGTTCTGAGGTATAAAACAACAAGTATTCTAAAGAAGAAGGACAAGGAACCTAAGCCAGAACCAAAGTCTACACTACCTACTAAAGTAAGCTAGGCTCTAAAGTATAACAGATTAAAGTATACTGACAAGCCTACTACTAGACTACTACTAGAACCACATTAGTACTGTAATCTCTCTCTCATTAAAGACTCTATCATTGTCTAGCAAATAGTCTCTTACATTCTAGACTCTAGTATTAGTCTTACTCTAAAGGAGCTGTTGTTGATTACACCTAATGTCTGAAAGCAAGTTAAGGAACTGTCATTTACTAAGCAAGTTCTAAACACTACTATACACTTTGTCTTAATAGAACCCTTAAAACTAATGACTTCTAAAGATACAATTATAGCTCAAGTCTTACAGTACACATAGAGCTTAGAGTCAGTTGTAGAACAGACTATTGTTACAATTCTCTACTCTTGTACCTTCAGTTCTAAGGGTTCTACACCCTTCTGTACCAGAACTCAGGACTTCTGTCTCTTAGAGGCACTGTCTATAGACTATATATATACTGACTCTTACTACTACCCTTCCTTACTTCATCATTCTATTCCTTTGACCACTCCTTCATTCTTTGTTCATTCTATAGTTTCTTACTCTTTGTCTATCCCTTCATTCTTTGTACCTTTATCTTTGACCTTCCTTTCTTTCATTCTTTGTGGCTCATCATTCTTAGTAGCTCATACTTTCTAAGTACTCTTGTGTAGTTTAGTATATATAGGTGTACAAGATCAGACTGGTCCTATAGTCTTAATCTTGTCTACTCTAGGTAGTCCTGTACTCTTAGGCTCACTCTATATACTCTACTCTTGTCTCAATCTCTCTCTCTGCCTGTTCTACAAGTTCTGACTATGTTCTAGTACTTACATTCTGTATTTCTATTGTGTAGGATAGTTGTAGCCTGAGTCCCCTCACTAAGCCTTTGGGTCCCCTCTATACTGTTACTAACATCAGATCAAGACTACCCATTACTACTCTATAACTCTCTTATGTTTTAAGTATTAGTACTTACTATTGTGTTAATCTCTTTTCTTTACTCTAACCCTTTTACATTTTTAAATTTTAAACTTTTTAAACCCTTTTAAACTTTTGCCACCCTTCTTCTATTCATTACCCCTTTTAGTTTAGTGCTGATTCCTTTGTAGTGTAAACATGGACCCTTCTATACTAACTGTCACCCTTACTGTCCTACTAGATTAGTAGTTACAAGTAGAACTAGTTTAATACATACAGACCTCTATCTAAGAGGCCTTTACTAACCATATATTCTCAGCCCCTTCAGAACCTATTCTAATTGTTCTAGAAGTTACAACCTGTTCTAGAAAGAAAGTGTATGTAGCCTACCCTTTAGACTTTAATAGGGAGCACTTTAAGGACTTCTAGTGTCAAGTCAAACTATATGTGACTACTACTTTAACTAATCTATCCTCAGATCTTGATTGTATCCTATTTGTCCTCTCCTTCATGAAGGAAGGTAACACAGCCACCTAAGCCCAGAACTAGATTAAAGGCTATCAGATTGGAAGCCTAATCTGACTTTAGAACAATGAGTCATATTCAGAATTCATGAGACAGCTCTATACTTCCTTCATTAATCTGAATGAGAAGTATAATGTACAGAACAAGCTTGTGTCTCTGTGACAGGGCAAACATTCTACTAATGCCTTCTTTCAGGAGTTTAATAATGTTCTTATTAGAATGCTTGAAAAAGCTCTTCACCTAGAACTAGTTAATAAGATTCTTGAAATGATGCTAGAACTAGTCACTTACACTAAGTAGAAGACACACACTATTTCCTTCAACTAAGCTGTGGCTCAGATGTGTCAAGTCTGTACAGAATGCTTATACATACATTTAGCTCTAACAGTTCTGAGCCCTTAGATTAATCCACCTGTAATTCACAATCAATCTGTTCTAATAAACATTAGAGAAGTCTAAAAGTAAGGAGTATACTTTACCTACAGAAAGTCAGAGCACTAGATTAAGGACTGTCTACAAAAGTAATAGTATATCTGTCAGGTCATTAGAGTAATAATGAGTAACAAGCAGGATTTGTAGTAAGAAGTCTTCTCTACAAATCTGAAAGTCACCTCAGAACTCCTAGACCCTGACTACATACTCTAAGATTTTGTAGAGACCTAATAGTAAATGTAGTACTAAAGGGCTATAACTCAGATTTTTTAATAGCCACTTTTGATTCAATAGACACTGTAGGATTAGAAGTAAATAAAGTAAGAAAAGTAGAAAAAGTAGAAAAAGTAGAAAAAATAAATTAACAAAATTATTTATTAGAAAGAAAAAGGTTGAAAACAAAAGTAGATAGTTCTCCTATTTCTTCTGATTCTTTTGATTCTTCTCTTTGCACTTTATCCAAGTCTAAATCTACACAATCTAACCTACTACTTCTGTATTCTAAGATCTTAGAATGTTTGGAACACTACCCAGCCCTGTTCACTACTCAGTAGTTTGTTTATAGTATCAAGTAGGGATAGTCTTAGTTGAGTTTACAGCTGAGGACATAAGTCTGTTCTTGTTGAAAGAGAGAGGTTAATAAGGAAATGTTAGTGTATATACTCACCCTCTTAGACAACAAGGCTGTACAAGCTGTACATTCCCTTCAGAACAAGTAGCAGTTCATCTGAGGATGTTCTAGACACTAGCTCTAGGTCCCTATCCTCTTAGCTCCCTTCTAAGGATCCCCCCAGATTCAAACAATGACTCTAGTAAACATTAGATACACTAGTTCATACATTAATAAAGCCTTTGTACAGGAACACTACCTCTCTACTTAATGTGTTCCACTTCTGATCCTAGTATATAATGTGGACAGAACCCTAAACTAGAATGGTTGGATTACTGAGTTTGTCTAACTACAGATGACTATTCAGGATCATAAGGAAAGTATTGAGTTTAGAGTCACTAACCTTAGAAAGACAGACATCTTTATTGAATTCAAATGGCTTAAGGCTCACAACCCTACTATTAACTAGTTAGAGTAGACACTTGTGTTCAATCAGTATCCTAAGACTTACAACTACTTTGTACTACTGTTCTAAGTAGATACAAACACTTTCAATGTTACTAACAGTTCTAATGAAGGTGACTAGTTGTTCTTCTTCAACTAGGATAGATATGTGGATACATATTCTAGTTAAGGTGGAACAGAGTCAATCTGAAGGATGTCTAAGACAGAACCAGTCTGAAACCCTCTTAAAACAACTCTATTCCAGAACACACATAAACCTAGCCTGCCAGATTTTGTTTAAGAGTTCCCTAAAGTCTTTAGTAAAGAGGAATTTGACCAGCTTCCTAAACACTGTCTCTAGAACCATACAATTGAATTAACTGAGAGTTTCTAACCTAAGGATTGTAAGGTCTACCTACTCAACAGAGACAAGTAGGAGGCACTCAACAAGTTCCTTTAGGAAAATCTTCAGAACAGCTGGATTCAACCCTTAAAGTCCCTTATAGCCTCCCCTTTCTTCTTTGTCAAAAAGAAAGATAGGAAGCTCTACCTAGTCTAGAATTATTATTATCTTAATGAGAGTACTGTCAAAAACAAGTACCTACTCCCTCTGATTCAGAAGCTTATTAATAAGACACATACATCCAGGGTTTTCACTAAGTTGAACATTCAATAAGGGTACAATAATATTTGGATCTAAGACAGAGATGAGTAGAAGACTGTGTTCCAAACTAATTACAGATTATACAAACTGACTGTAATGTTCTTCAGACTAACTAACTTGCTTACAACATTCTAGTCATTCATGAATCACATCCTTACAGACCTGATTGACTCAGAGTATGTTAGTGTGTATCTAGACAACATTCTGATCTTTACTCAAACAGTTGAGCACTATTACTAACTGATCTGAGCAGTTCTACAACAGCTCTAAGATAATAAACTGTTCCTCTAAGAAGTAAAGTGCTCTTTTGTACAGGAGTCAGTAAATTATCTAGACTTTATAATTAGTGGAGGAGAGGTCTGTATGAATCTAGCAAAGGTAACTACAGTTCAGAACTGGTTACAACCTCAGAACCTGAAACAGGTCCAAGCATTCCTTAGGTTTGTAAACTACTATTATTAATACTTTATTTAAGGCTTTAGTACTATTACCTGGCCCCTTCACAATCTCACTAGCAAAGATGTTCCTTAGTAATAGGATAATTAGTAGTAGTCTGTGTTTGAGTCCCTCAAGCAGGCTATTACTAGCAAGCCTATATTAGTAGTTCTAACAGTTGTAGACAAGTTTCAAGTTAAAGCTAACTCTTCCAACTTTGCAAATAGAGTAGTACTGTCCTAGTTTATTAACAGAAAGTAGTGTCTAATAGTGTTCTAATCAGAATCCCTATCTGTAACAGAACAAAACTACCCTATTTATAATAAGGAACTTCTTACAATTGTCTGTTCCCTAAAGGAGTAGTGTTAATACCTCCTTAGTACTATACAGAAGTTTGAGATTTAGAGTGATCACCTTAATCTCTAATACTTCTAAGTACCTTAGAAGCTCAACTACTACTAAGCCTGCTAGATGTTAGAACTGTAGGACTATGACTTTGTACTAACCCACAAACTTAGAACACAAATGATGAAAGCTGATTTACTCTCAAGACAAGTAGGTTATGAAAGGGGGGAGAATGATAACAAAAATCTTGTTCTCCTAAACAATTCCTGTTTTGTATCTAAGACAATCTGAGAGATCTGACTCAAATCCAAGGATGTTGACTTTGTCACCTGTATATAGTAAGCTCTAAGACACACACAGGACTAGGTTGTAGTAAAGCAGTTAGAGAAGCAGGCTAGGGATTAGGAGGAGGATAAGGATAGACAGGTTTACTAGAAAGGCTAACTGTACATTCTAAAGGATTAGAAGCTGTAGAAGGACATTGTCTAAGCTTATTACAACAATCTGACTGTAAGACATCTGGACTAACACAAAATACAGGAACTTATTACTCAGAACTACTAGTGGCCAGAAATGTAGAGGGAAATCCTAAAGTATGTAACTAGTTACAATATGTGCTAACAGACTAAGGCTTACCAGACAAGAGTTTAGGCTCTCCTACATCTACATTAGATTCTGAATCACTCTTAGGAAGAATTCTCAGTAGACCTGATTAGTAAGCTACCCAAGTCTTAGAGTTATAACACTATCTGTGTAATTGTTGACTGATTCTCTAAGTAAGTCCACACAGTTCCAACCTAAACAGAACTCACTTCTGAAAGTATAGTGTGTATTTATTAGGATCATGTCTTCTAGTTACACAGACTCCCTCAGAAGCTCATTCATGATTACAGACTGTAATTTGAGTTGAAATTTATATAGGACTTATATGTACTTCTTAGAATTCAAGGGAACCCTTCTACTACTTATTACTTACAGACTGATAGTCAAACTGAGTGAGTCAATCAGGAGATCAAGCTCTACCTCTAAATGTTCATTAATCATTAGTAATCAGATTAGTCTGAATAGTTAGCTCTAGCAGAATTTGTACACAATAACTAGTAACACTCTGTAACAGGACAGTCTCTGTTCTTCCTCAATCATAAGAGACATCTATACTAGGGAACAGTTCTAAACTAGAACAGTAGTTCTGAATCCACAACAGACTTTGTAGAACAGATACACAGAACCAGGAAGGATGTACAAGCTCTTTTAGAGAAGGTAGTACAGGTTATAAAGCAGAACTATGATTAGAAGAAGTCTACAGTCAAGAATTACCAGCCTAGTAACAAGGTTATACTAAAAGCTACTAATCTGACCTCAGATCACTTAATGAAGAAGTTGGACAACAAGTACTTCAGACCCTTCATTATTGAAAAGAAGGTCAGTACCTCTATCTACAAACTCCAACTTCTAGTAACATAGAAGTGTATACACTCAGTGTTTAATAAGGTTCTGTTGTCTTAGTACTACAATCCTAGTTTTCCTTTACAACAAAGACCCTCTCTACCTTTACTAGAACTCATTAGTTCTAAACCAGAATACAAAGTAGAATACATAGTAGATACTAAGCTACTATATAGAAAACTCAAATTCCTGGTTTACTAGAAAGGGTACCCAGTTGAGGAGCACACTTGAGAACCTGCTAAGAACCTTACTCATACTCTTAAGACAATCCAAGATTTCTATCAGCTTCATTCTAGTACTCTGTACAAACTCAGCCTTACAGATTTCCAAGCCTTACTATTCCAACCTATGCCTGAGCTGCTAACTAAGCCCTATGTTCACTAATTGGGACAATTGGTTTTAGAGGGGGGGTAATGTTACAATTCTCTACTCTTGTACCTTCAGTTCTAAGGGTTCTACACCCTTCTGTACTAGAACTTAGGACTTCTGTCCCTTAGGGGCACTATTTATAGACTATATGTGTACTGACTCTTACTACTACCCTTCCTTACTTCATCATTCTATTCCTTTGACCACCCCTTCATTCTTTGTTCATTCTATAGTCTCTTACTCTTTGTCCATCCCTTCATTCTTTGTACCTTTATCTTTGACCTTCCTTTCTTTCATTCTTTGTGGCTCATCATTCTTAGTAGCTTATACTCTCTGAGTACTCTTATATAGTTTAGTATATATAGGTGTACAAGATCAGACTAGTCCTGTAGTCTTGATCTTGTCTACTCTAGGTAGTCCTGTACTCTTAGGCTTACTCTATATACTCTACTCTTGTCTCAATCTCTCTCTCTACCTGTTCTACAAGTTCTGACTATGTTCTAGTACTTACATTCTGTATTTCTGTTGTGTAGGATAGTTGTAGCCTGGGTCCCCTTACTGAGCCTTCAGGTCCCCTCTACACTGTTACTGACAGCTATACTGTTATATACAGTTAAAGCCATCTTTAAAGATACTAAAGAAATCCACTGTATTCTAGACTAAGGAGTAATACTCTGTATTATTTGTAAGGATGTATAAAAATGTTTTAGAATCTATCTGTGTTCTGATCTTACAATTATACTTGAAACTACTAACTCTGGACAAGTACTAATACTTAGTACTGTTAAGAATGTAAAGATCAATATTACTAGAGTCAACATTACCCTCCAAGCCCAAGTTGTTTGTTAAGCCCTGTTTGAGACACTCTTAGGCTGACCATTCTTTACTATTACAGAATGTGAAACAAAGGACTTTATTAACAGTAACCAATTTATAACACTATTGGATCCCTTGGATTGTTAACAGAAGTGCTAAGTTATGACTAGAACATGAACCATTCTACAGAAACATGACAAACAAGGATTCACAGTAATTACTAATCTCTCTACTCTTATATTAGTCAATCAGCCCCTTAGTGTTTAGGACAAACAGTGTTCTGATTTGAGTTCTAATACTACTAAAGCTACAATTCCTAACACACACACACTATTCTACAATAGATACACACTAGTCTCTACTATAGTCAATCTACTCCTCAGTTGTCTAACCACCCTGTCACCTACCCTAGGATTAGACCCCTTTGTTCTATACATGCTTGACAGCCTTAGAGAAAACATATTTGTATACAAGAAGGTAGTAAAGAAGGTTAGACCAGTTGCTAGAACTCTCTCAGAAGAGTTTTAGATCATTTGACAGAAGCATTCTAATCTGTTGAAGAACATGCCAGAACTACTACTACACTCTAAGCTGTTTGTCCTAACACACTGTTTCACACAAGAATGTATGGAAGCTCTTAACATTGATCTATACAACTTCCTCTGGCTAGAAGAGTACCAGCTTTTGATCAATCTGATTTTAATGTATGAGAACACTTTTGCCTGGAACAAGCTTGAGAAAGGTGCTCTAGACCTAGAATACTTTGATCTGATATTAATTCTGACTGTTCTGCATATTCTATGAGTACAAAGGAACATCTGGATTCTACAGGGAAACCTTAACACAATTGTGAAAATTCTTAAAGACAAAATCACTACTAGAGTTTACAAGCTGTTAAACTCATCTTACTGTTTCTAATAGTTTACTATAGTAAAGAAAGACAGAAAGTCTCTGTACCTAGTCTACAACCTCTAGGAACTCAACTGAGTTTCAATCCAAGACTCATCCATACCTCTAATGATTGAACAGGTTATTAAATCCTTCTCTAAAAGGGCCATTTACTCTATGCTAGATCTCTTTATTACCTTCAACCAATACTCTCTTAATAAACACTCTTACAATCTTACAATGTTTTAGACACTACTCAGAATGTTCTGACTTACTGTTATTCTAATGGGTTATACTAATTCTTTTCAAATTATGTACAGTAATATTACTTTTATTTTACAGGACAAAATTCCTAATATAGTACAACCCTACACTAATAATGTCTATGTTAAAGGTAGAACTACAAGATACAAACGTTCAGACAGAACATACAAAACTGTTCCTAGAAACTCTAGTATCCAACAATTTGTGTAGGAACACACTCACAACCTAAACTGTATTATACAGTGAGTCAAAACAGTCTACAGAACATTCTCTAGTCTAAAGCTGTGTGTGTTCCAACTGTACACAACTGTCTTACACTATAAGTGTACTTATGCTGGAAGGGAGCCAGATGATTCAAAAGTCCAGAAAATCTATAACTAGCTCACATGTCAATCTGTCTCCAAAGTTAGAGGATTCCTCAGAACCACAAGTGTCCTCCACATGTTTATTCAAAATTTTGCTCAGCTTGCTAGACTACTCACACATTTGACTAAGTACAACATTCTGTTTGAGTTCTGTTTAGAACACATGGTAGTGATAGACAAACTCAAAGACACTATTATTAATAGTCCTACCTTATGTGTTATTGACTATGAGTCAGACATAGAGGTTATTGTTACTATAGACTCATCTATTATTAGTGTAGGATTCTATCTTAGACAAGAACACCTTGACAGTTGTTGTTGAATTAACTAATTCAGATCAATTAACTAGAACAAAGTACAATCCTAATACTCCTAAGCTAAGATTAAACTCTTCAGATTGTTCTACACACTCTGTACTCTACAAATTCACCTTATCAGAGTAAGGAAGTTAGTAGTAGAAATGGATACTGTCTACATTAAGGGTATGATAAATAACCTAGACTTACAGTCAAATGCTACAATTAACAGATAGATTGCTAGAATCCTACTGTTTGACTTTGAGTTTCAACATGTTCCAGCCTTACAGTTTGCTTGTACTAATAGACTGTCTTAATGTTTATACACTGAAGCTGACCCAGAAGAAGAAGATGACTTTGAGGAATAGATTGACTAAGCTTACACCTTCTGTTACAGTTCTGTGTTCACTATTCTAAACAAAACCAAACCTTTCAAGACATTTCTAACAACTGATTGTATACATGCTAGAGAATATTGTCTCAGACAAGTTAAGACCTTCCTGGAAACATGCCTCCAACTGTCTAGGATGGAAAATCACAAATTCACCACCTTTGTTCACTATACAACCACTTTCTTTGTTAAGACCAGCCAACTGTGGCAGAAAACCTAGAACAGTAACTACTAACTTGTAATAGAACCTAACTAACAATAGAATCTTATCAAGACTGTGTATAACAATCTCAGACATAAAGGAGTCTACTCTGTCCAGGCTAGACTTCTTGACCACTTCTAGTAGTCTAACCTTAGACCTGATGTCAAGTACTACATTTACACTTGTCACAAATGCTAACTCTGTTAGACAACTCAAATCCTGATCCTGTCCAGCATTCTAAAGATTGCCCTATTATTTGTTAAGGTACACATTAATACTAAGTTCATACTGAAAGCAGGAGGGTTCTGATACATTGTTCATACTTAATACACACTCTCTAGCTACCCTGAGTTCTACTTACTCTGTTCTGAAACCAGACAAAGTATTAGACAATTCATTTTTGAAGATATTCTCTGTTGATTTGGTGTATGCTTAGAACTTGTTACTAACAACAGAACCCTGTTTATTGCCACACTAGATTAGCTTCACAACTAATACTACATTAATCACATCTGTATTAGTGTATACAACTCTTAAACTAATAGTATTATTAAACACTACCACTTTGACATACAGAAAGCCCTTATAAAGGCTGCCAAAGGGAATGAACTATAATAGTATGAACATACACATTCTGTCTTTTGGTCAGATCAGATCACAATCTGTTACACAACTAGTATGTCCCCTTATTTTATTATCTATAGTGTTGAACCATTTCTCTCATTCAATATTACAGAAGCAATGTATCTTGCCCTAACACTAGACAAACTCATAACAATGATGGAACTCATTACTACTCAAGCATGTCAACTCCAGAAATGTCTGGCCAATCTTTAAGCTATTATAGAATGTGTCTATACAGACTGAATCATTTTGCTCCAACAATTTGAAGAAACACACAAACACTTGATTAAAGACTTTAACTTCAAACCTAGTCAACTTGTCCTTATACACAACTCTAAATCATGAATGGATCTCAGACAAAAAACCAAGCCACACTATCTTAGACTATACATAGTAGTCTGTCATACATAAGAAGGATTCTATATTATAGCTGAACTTGATGGATTAGTCTCCTGTCTTTGTATTACAGTGTTCTGCCTAGTTCTGTACTTTGCCTGTACTATACTCTCAATTCTAGTCACACATCTTGTTGAAAACTTTAGTCTAGTTAATGAAATTAACAACACTAACAACCTACTACTGTCAGACAAGCCTTCTGAGGACTCTAACTCTGACTAAAGGCCAATTGTGGCTAACCACTATAGACCTATACATTCCATACTTTCTTGAATTCACCTTTTTCTATTGACCCCTTATAATATTCTAGACAACATTCTAATTCTGTTCTACTCTATCTTCTGTTTTTCTTTAATTTTACTTTTAACTAATTGTAGATTATAGTTAGACTTATACTTTAAACCTGTATGGTTTTCCCTGTAGTACATTTTTCCCACTAGGTTTTTTGTACACAGGTTTTTGTCTAGCAGCCCTTAGACCACTTTTGCATTTCTTTAGTTACAACAGTCTCAAAGTTATGTATTAAGAGCTTTGTTCTGTTTTGTTCTATTTTGTTCTGTTCTTGTTCTGTTCTTACACTGTTCTTGTTCTATTTTGGTTCTATTTTTGTTCTGTTTCTTTTTCAGTTTTGTTCTGTTCTTGTTCTGTTCTTGTTCTGTTCTTGTTCCATTAATTTGCCTTACTTTCAGTATGTATATAGTCTTACCTCTGTTATTTACCTATCAATACTGAGTCACTCTTATTACCTTACAATTATCACACTTGTGCTTTAGTAACATCATGTATTACTATGAACATACAGAAAATACTATTTAAACTACAGAGGGAGGATTATATTTGGCTGCTTCTATAGGCAGCTTTTACATTAACTGTCTCACCTACACTGGTTCAGTTGTTTCAAACAGAATGTCTAATTCTGTCCATCCTTCTGTCCATCCTTCTAACACCTTGCCTTTACACCCATCCTAGCCTGTAGCTGCTCCACATCCTGTATCATTGTATCCAACATCACACAATAGGTAGCCACCTGCCTTCCAAGGACACAAAGCTTGTGTTTGAGCTCCAGATCCTCTCAGAACTTACTGTCATCCAACAAGTGTTCTAAGAGTTCACCTAGAAGAATGTCATCTTCAAAAGCTATTAGTATTGATCTCAGAACAACTTACCCAGATCCTCCAGACACACCCTTAACAGTCTAGCTACAGGGTATGGGTTTGTCACTATTGTCCTCCCCTGCCTCAACCTTGTATCCCTTGCTGCCTTACCAGTCTTTGCAAGAGAGCAACAGATCTTGCTCTTCTTACATGCCAAGCATGCAATTATCTCACCATACTCTTGAATGCACACTATGTGCTGACGGACGCAGCTGCTGCACCTCCGACTCGTCAAAGGTGTCAGGCCACTGTCTAGCACTGACTCTGGCACTAGAGAACTGTTCCAGAACTGCAACTCAACCTGCCTGTTTTCATTACGAAGTGAGTTTTATGCTCGAGTTCTTGCTCCAAGGCTTTACTGACGTGAAGCCATAGTTGTCAGTTTAACCGAGCTATAATTAAATTAATATCCCACTGAGTAGTGGACAAAATTAGTTGCCACGGATCGATGATCTCGACCGCGACGTTCACAGTCTTCGAACTGATTATTATGCAGGGTCGGTTTCTTCACACATTCCGGAGGAGGTTGGGAAACTCACATTGACCTGCGCTTGGACAGCCATCTTAGTAGCTCGAGTTGTGCATCTCTGGACCTGGAAGCAAGCAGTCCAACGAAGTGTCCTTGCGTTTTTCTTTCTCTGTGTTGTAGTCGTGACTATCATATTTGGTTTCGTGATGAAGGTGAGTTACCTGTCATGCTCCGCAAAAGAATTTGCTTTGTCCCTGCTCCTATTTCGGAGGGAAGAGTAAATAATGAATAGCGCTGATATGAGCTACTTTTAGGATACAGGCGCGATAGTCCTACCTTGTGAGAGTGCCAATTTCTGATGTAAGGTTATATCCGTCTCACCTGCTCGCACGCTCAGCGCCAGTCCGCGGATGCTTCGATATCAGCACAGGGCCGAATGCTCATCTATACTGGAGTGTGTGAGATTTCTTGCGGTACATTTGAAATTTCTACCGGACTGATAGAATTCGACCCGTATTCCATTTTATATTGTAGCAATGCTTGTGCCGACGTTTGTTAGTGATTTCATTACGAGCTATGGATGACCAACTTTACTGATGATTGTGTTTCTCATTCTGGGCTTAGGTTCTGGAAAGTGCGTTTCTATACAATATGATGGCTTACTAGTGACTGACGAAGCTCAAAACATGACACATTAGCCGTACTCATTGTCTTGACCGTTGCTCGGATAGCAGGCCCCTTGCAGAAGAGTGATTACAAGAATAAGTTGCTGAGATGCCTTGTTAGAGAGTAAGCATACATCCCTTACTTCGCTACTGGTTATTGATATTGTATTGACTCTGGTTTTAGTGGATGTGTATTTTACTTTTGTGTTTGCAGTAGGTCTTATTGGTATGGTTTCAATTATGCGGAAATTAAGCTTTCTTCAGTATGTGTAGGATTTGGGGTCATAGGAAGTGCAATGTGGGATCATCCTCAGGTACGTACGATGACGAAGAGCCTATTACTCTTTGTAGGACCATAGACTAATGCCTGTCGCCTTTGTCACAGGTTTCGTTTCCAGCAATATTTTCTGGGTAGGTACCACCTGGAACCGGAGTTGAAGTATTCTGATGGCCGATATTTTCATAATGAAATTCTTCAGCTTTCTTCCTGTGATACTATCGATCTGCGCATCAAGACTTCTCTTCAATCTACACGAATTGGCAGAAGAGCTCGTCGGTCAACCAACGTTTGCACTGAACAACGTTGAGCTCGGTCGTCTGAATTTACGCAAGGGTCCAAGGCACGGAGAATTCATCGTCGATGTCGGAGGACCATACCCTAACCAAGATGCTCATTCATTGTCGAGTCGAGGATCGTATTGCAAGACGAGCGAGTACGAGAACTTTTATGCCAATGATGACAGGTGGTCGAGGCAACCAACTACGAAACCAACCATGATTAGAAGCGAAAGAGATTGGTTACCGTACATTCAAAGATTGTCTAAGTTTCATGTTGGATTTTGGAATGGGAGCACGTCCACGTTGTAGAGGCACTTTTGTTGCTGTTGTCTTTGATGTATTGATTACAGCCCATGTATTTCTATGATCTGTTGCCAAGCAATGTACAATGACTGAGTTTGTTTGAAGACACCATTCATGTCGAAGGGCCAGGAATTGCGCCCCCGCGAGCCATCTTCCTATCGTGTCCCCTCTTTCGATTATGATTTGCTTGACGCGCTTTGTTTTTGTCCTTCCATGCACGTTCTCTTGCGTCGCCGCCATCCCCTTTAGCACTCTCTCCACCGCCTCTTCCACCTCTGCCTCTACCCCGGCCGGGTCCACCACGCCCTCGTCCTCGTCCACGACCTCCACGAGAACTTCCACCGGTTTGACCTGAAGATGAACCAGGTATGAGACCCTTTTTGTTACCAGCGAACTCGTGTTTCTGGAGAATTTTGTCTTTCTTCGGCTGCACAAACAAATACCATGGGGTCAGTGTATGAAAAATAAAGAGTAATGATAATAGGGTTATGTGAGTCTTACGCTTTTCTCTAGCATAATTCGCCATCCTTCAAGTTGCTCGTCAGACCAACCTGTCTGAGCTTTCAAGTCCGCACGCGATTTCGAGCGACGCGTAAAGGAGTCGCGATCGAACACACTCGGATCTTTGATATATGCGAGTTCGCAGATTGTTTCGGGTGTTTGTGGAGGGGCAGGAGCCTGCGCTTCACCCTCGCCTTCTTCGTCCTCCTCGCTCCCTTCTCCGCTCCCTTCTCCATCTCCAATGACTTTAACTGCGCCATCTAGAACTGATTCTAAGTCCTCGTCCTCTGCGTCGACCTCTTCTCCGTCGGAATCTGATAGTTCCGCAGCACGACGGAGGATATCGGCTTTCATCTGATCAAGGAACGCACGATCCTGTAATACGACGTCCGCGTCCCCACGTCGCTTTCCGATGTTTACAGTTGTGGCCTCAATAGGCTGCTCGTTGAATACATTACGGCGTTCAGGAAGTGGTGCATGGAGAACTGGAGCCGGGACCGTTTCGGATTCAGTTCTCAATGTAGATGGTGGAGGAGCGTCGCCCTCAAGTAGCGCCGCCACAATGCGTTCAGCGTTGCCGTCGTACCGTGGTAATGCTAGGAGGTCTCGTACATATCCAGGGTCTTGGTCCGGAAGGATATCTAGAACACTCGATACTGCAGCGTCGAGCTCGATGCCAGGAATGGGCTCGGGTTCGGGAGCGGCACGGTCCTTTCCTTTCGCACTTACTCCGCGATTATCAATTCCTGGAGGAACTCCGTTCGAACGGAGAACAACCCTAAGAGCTCCGGCCTTGTTGTCGTTGTCGATCTCGGTCTCGAAGGACTTCAACGTTGCCTCCAAAACGTCAAGTCTCGGATCGTCGTTGTTTGACAGCACAGATGCTAACGTGGACGATAAGCCGCACGCATCTTGATAATCTGCGACCAAAGTCCGATTCAGGAATGGAGTCGGTCGCACAGAAGATTGTGAGGACGCGGATGGGAGGTTAAGAAGCGCGAATAGTATTCCGAACGCGCGTTCGGCATGAGTTCGAGGATCTGCGCGAACTTGGTTCAGAATGCGTTCCAGTAGTACATGGAAAGAGTCGATTAGCGCGACTTTGCATCCGATCCACACCGTAGTGGTTTCGGTCTCGTCAACGCGGTCGATGTTGATCCCACCGTAGCCCGCGGCTATCGCAGAAAGGCGTGAGTCGTAGCATTTTGCGATCGCCATGATAAATTCGTTGTCTTTTAAGAATTCATCGATAACGACCGATGGGACACTTTGTAAAAGGCATTTTAGACAGTAAGCTGTCTTCCGTAAGGCATGGAGTCCGCTGTCCGAAGAAAGCAAGATCGAGACGAAAGACGGCGCGGCGGAGTTACGAAATTCCTGTAGTAATATAGGATTTGATTTCACTGCTTTACCGACCAATTCATTCACTTTCGTAGAGTTTTTGGGTCCGTAAACGATGCATATATCCACAATAATTTGTAAATACAGGCCACCAGCATTCGACACAGCAGCGAGGCGTGAAGCGAGGCTGAGTACGCGCTTCCGAATGACCTTCTCCTGAGCAGGTCGTCTTTCCGTTTCTGATCCATCAGTTAAAAAAATGAGCCCGTTTAAGACCTTTGCCGCTTCTGCTCGCGTATAAGTCGAAATGAAGTCCCTGCAAGATATTTTTGATAGCTGATCATCAGAGAGCGACAGCGCGTGAAGCAGAGTTGAAGAGATACGGTCAAGGACGGCTACTTGTTGTGATGGAGGTATACTTCGCAGTGTACTTGCAGATGGACATATTGGCAGAGAATGGATGTCAGTGAGTTTTACTGTCATGGTCGTTTGTTGTCAACAAATTATTCTACTGATTTCAGCTGAATATCTTTTATTACGTAAACACTTTCTTATTTTGGAAATCAACTGTCATATGACATCGCTAATGTTTTTCTTTTTTTTTTTTTTTAACTTCCAACCACCACGCAGCAGATTCAAGGTTGCGATGCTCGCCACAAACAGGATGTCCACTTATTTTATGGCGTGGCTCATCTCATCTTGCGAGCGGGCCAAGGTCTGAGTATTTTAATCCCCCTCGACCGACTCTTGCCGGGTCTGGACACCATCGTTCGAACCGCGTACAAGAAATGCAAGCAGCGTCTCCCGACTTCGTGTTACCCCTAAGACTCCGTTCATACGGATGAGGGGCGTGGCAAGCTGCTTTTGGGAAGCGTTGTGGGGATCGGGTGGCCGTGTACATCTCGTCGATACTGTATAGTCATCGACGAGATCGGTCGCTCTTTAGCTCAATTTGCGACGCGCCAAGCACGTACACATCGGTGTTCTGGTGTTACTCAATTCAGACTACTCTGGATCTGCTGCATTTCTACAAATTTTTCTCGACATGTGCTCTTTGCGAGCACATCAGGAAATGCACTTATTACACTTCACAGTTTAGGTCTTGCTAATTAGGAAGTCATGAAAATTATTCTGCAGCATGTCAAGGTTTGGGTTGTGTGGCATTAAGGTGTTCGTAGCACTGGACACCCACTTACGGGCTTTGCGGTTGTGCAGGGCATTTTCATCTGCATCTAGGATTTTACTTAACTGTCATCCACTTAAAATTGATCACGCTTACAGCCACCTCTTGTTATCCCTTACATATTGCTATTGTCCTCGATTGCTGGCGTGTTGGAGTATCACTGTCCAAAGGCGAATAAACCCGCGACTTCTGAAGGTGCTTGATTTCACTTCTTTACAAGAAACATTTTTGATGTCACGCGCATCGCATGGTTGTCCGGATCGTTCTACGCATATACGCACAGATTATTCTGTCATGACTGGACGAGTCATACAGCAGTGTATCTGCTAATGGCTTGTTTCAATTCGATATTATTCGACGTCTCAAAAGGTCAACCTGTTTCATTCATTGATGTAGTTAGGGCTATTCAACTAGTATTCAATACATATTGACTACTCGTGCATTATGAGACTGGTACATGTCTCCGGGTCTTTGCTGTTGCCTTATCTAACGAGGATCGTCTTGGGAATCTCCCTGGCCTGATTTACAAGTGTCTTTCTGGCCTAACTTTCGTGAATCCCTCCGGTCTGATGTTCGGCGACTTTGACTCATCTCCGCCTTATCTAGAGTGTACAGAAGGACGATCCATTCGTTAATGCCTTTTTGGAGACAAGTGGAAGGACGGGTAAACTTACGAATGCGTGATTCTAGCTCTTTCAGTACGGCCTCCTCCACATCCTTCCGTGTACTCAGTTTCGCAGTTGAGTATTTCTCGTTTTTTCCGGAATTATTGCGGACTTTTAACCATTCACTCAGTATTTGATTATCTGTTACAGAATTGGCATATAAAAGGGCAGCTTACTTATGCAATGCCAGCGTCCTTCAACGGCTGATTCGTCTTCGTGGACCCGGACATACACGAACTTTGGATCGCCTTCCTTATAGCCTAGAGCTCCATTCACTGGAATGTGTAAATAATCAGAGCCCGACCAGTTTAACTGCAGACGAGCAGCTGTGTATCTGTATGCACGTACGCCGATCAACTGCCGTGATCACACTGATCGAGGATGGATCTGAGATTGCCTCGTGCAAATTTGAATGAGACGGGTTATCGCGACGTTCAGACATTGTCCGTGTTCTGTGCTTGACAATACCTTTGATTGCTAGGAAACAAACCCTTGCAAACACAAGTCTGGCCTATTTTAATCCTCAGTAGTTGCTAGCAAAGAGCATAGCTAGGAAATGATGGACAGAGAGATAAGACCATATGATCTAGCCCAATGTCAAGGGTGTGGGACTAGCTAGTCTGATGGTGATGGAAAACTGGTCCAGATTTTTACCATCATAAGTCAAACAAAGAGATGGACTGACATTGCTTCTGCCTTCAAACCGTTGATGGCAGGTAGCAAAGTTAAAGAAAGTCCTCTGAATACCTTGTAAACGAGTCCCTAGTTCTGTGAAGTCGCTACATCAAACCCGCTAAGTTTGATACTGCATGAAGTTAGTAATATCCATGTGGCGCAGATATTATTACTCCAGAAGGGAATGCCGCATGCATTGCAACGTCCAGATGCTGGTGTATCCCTCTTCGACACATCGCTACAGATAGGCTCATTCTCCTTGTCCCGGCGGCAGGCAGGTTCAATTATGACGGGCATAATATCATGTGGAATATGAACATGTTTTATGCCACGCCCTGAGATACATCCTAAAATGTGTCACTGACCAGACGAGTATCTGAAATGATTTACAATGCTTTGTCTGTATTGTATGCTTCTTCTGCGCAGTGGACAATCACAAATTTGCAACCACGAGTAAATTTTTGATGTTATCACAAGACATCGCCACACAGTATCTAGTTTCCTCTCTGGAGTCTAGAGCATCATCTCCGCTTTAACCCACATATGCGTTGGACATGATGCAGGTATGGTATGGTATGTTTCCCAGTATAGGTCCCTAAAAAGAGACACTAGGTATAGTGTGAGGTACAGCAAGTGGCGGAGCAGAGTGCAAAATACACTTTGTAAGAGCCGCTTGCAAATCGAAGATTCCTGAAACACGATCTGAGAGATCTAGGAGAAAGTATGTAGAGACAGTAAGCCTTCACTGTATAGGGGGTGCACTTTGTGCAGTGTGCATGATGCAAATGATACCTCAAGCACAAGCTACAGAGATTGTTGAAACACGACAGACTTTGCACTTATTTTTTCCATATGTCCTGCATTGGCCTCAGCCAACTATTATTCTCTGGTGTAATTGAGACGCTTTGATTGGCTATTGCATTTTTTAGTGTACATACCTTGATCTTAATTTCAGGATAATTAGGCAATTGGTCATGTAACCGATCATACTGGATGTACGTTTTCAATAAAATTTCAACGTATTTTGTGGCCCATTTATCTTATATAATGAATAGCATTTTCCCATACACGAAAGGTTCAGTAATCAGGTATCACGGATTCACGCTGGTTTTAAAAAAGAGTCAATACAATAGGCGATTGGATTTTGCATGAACCTTTCGTGCAGGCCAAGCTGTTTCCCTTGAGCAATAACAAGAAAAGCATCAGAGCAATGTGAAAGAGATTATGCCACAGTAAGAGAAACAGGCTGTGCTTCTGAATGGAAACGGGGATCAAGTACAAATGCACTATTGACTCAGCTACAAATCAGAGGGAGAGGTTGTTATTATACAACTTCGCAATTCTTCTTACCTAAGAGAATGCCTTGTTCTCGACTTAGATCGGAAGCTAAACATATCACACTAATTCATATTTCAAAGAGGATCCCGACAGACAAATATCAAACAGCAAACATATCCCTATATCAAAGTTATTTCATTGTCAGTGAACCCAATATCTCTCCTTCGGCGAGCGAATTGTCGACGGTTCAGTATCTTCACCATTAAGCCTTTAAAGGTTGATGTTGACCGGAACGCAACCAATCGCGATCAAACCGTCTAGAAAGTGTTTGGCGTTAGAAAGCAAAGTCATGTAGTTTGAAAGACTGTAGAAAGAATGAAATGATTTACTGAAACTGTTGTTCTCGCAACAGACAGGCTGAGCGTTGCTGAAAGGAAACAACAGGTTAGTACAGACGTACAATCCGGTGACCTTTTACTCCTACATACCAACTATTGCCTCCAACACCAATGACGCTGATTGGGCTGCAGGTGATTCCAACGAGGACGTCAACGCCCTGAACAACGACACCCAAGAGGCCGAGAAGCGTCGAAGCGGCAGGGTCATCGGGGGATGTAACAGAGTTGCAGCACTGGATAGGGCCAGTGTTGCATTGGCTTGCAGGCTCGGTTGCCGTTGCAGTCTCAGTCACGGTGACGGTCTTCGTGGTCGCTGGCTTCGTCGTGGGGGTAGCCCAAGGCGTGGCGACAGCAAGGAGCGGGAGAGCGAGGAGGGAAGTGTACTTCGCGAAGCGCATAGTTATAAGTCGAGATAGAAGTTTGAGAAACAGTGGGTAGTCGAGAACTCGGTAGCTGAGTGACTGAGGATAAGTATGTGAAGACAGACCAGCTTTTATAAAACAGAGCACGGTCCGTGCACGTTGAGCAAGGCACAACATGATGCTGTGTTCTGGTCCACAAGCAGGATACATGTTACTCTTTTGAGGTTCCAACATTGGAATCTTACAACAGCGGAAGATCTCGACAGTCAGACGTCATTTATCAATTGCTTTGTTTGCTCCAGTTGACAAGTAGACAGCATCTAATCATTAGAATTGATGGCCTTGAAGATATAGCAGCATGTCAACGCGCCATTGGCGAGAATCCTAATTCGCCCCCTACCTTTCGGACCCGTTATTCAGACTGTCAAACCGAATAACGTTGGAACCATCACAAAACCAGTGGTCCAGGTACGCAAATGTCGAAGTGATAACAAACCTACCGAGGCAACTGTTGATGCGTGCACTCGTGCTAATCGGGGTTCTCATTCACCGATCAACTCCTATTGAGTATGAGGAACAAATTCAGTCTTCTGAATAGTTTACGCGAAAAAACGTACTGATGGCACTCACATTATTGCACCCGTGACGAAGGGTTCGAACATGTTTCAACGAATGAAACTTGCGCTGCATCTGCTTGGTTTATAGATGCAGAACGACGTAGACGGGGAAGCAACTGCTAATTGATGTTAAAGGTAACGCCGCTGACGCAGCGTTAAGGGAGTATGCGATTAACCATGGCGATCACGTCACCGGCGAATCGTTACGTCTCTGTAGTCCCACGTTCCGAAGGATGAGAACTCATGAGTTGTGAAGTATACAACGCAAGAATGCTGTACATACAAGAGATGACAGAAGAACAGTGCCTACTTGCAATTGGAGTAAAAACTCCGCTTGCACATGCACAAATCGAGGCTAATGAGGCCAGGTGTTGTGGACGGAGGCAAACCGATTGGTCGAAAAAGAGATCGTACCTCAAATAGCCCAAAAAGGCAAAAACACTTCTGGATCGCAGAAGTTAATGACGCCTATGATGAGAGGAACAAAGCCAGGATCGAGCAGCGAGTAACAACACAGGCTAGATGCTGCTGTAGAGACATAAGCCACTACCGGAACTCAAGCACTTGTATACTTTACGAAGCTAGCCGAAAAAACCTAGTCGCCAAGCTCGGATGGAGAATGAAATGCAACATCTAGACATGGACGGGGACCTTGTTCACGGGAGTGCAGTGAATTTGCAAGCAAAGTAACATCTCGGATCACAACACATTGTCGCTTACGGACTTTTTCCGGTAAGGTTTCTATAGCTTTCATACACTTTAGCGAATTGAAAGAAAGGTCGAGACCCACGGGCGGCGATACGGCGAAATTGACGTGAAATGAAAATATGTGAGGCCAGCGCGACGGAAGCAAAGCAATTTAAAATCAGGGTTTCAATATGCACAGTATTATTCGTGAGGTAATATAATTAAATATAATTTAAGACTATTGGCAGATACAGAAGTAAATAATTAAATGTACGAGGACAGAGAAGTAACAGGTGTGGAATGGAACAGAACACCAGCAAGTGACAAAAGCAAGAGAAATTACCATAGATACTCGAGGAAAAGCAAATAAAAGGAAGGCAAATAAATAAACAGAATATACATGTAGAAATAGGCAGCTATAAATATTGAAAACGGGTCTAACAAACAAACAATAGTTAACCTAATATTAAAAAATGACTGGGAATTAAAATATCAGAACAAAGAAACTATGATCATAAGAAAATAATACATTCAAATTAGTGTCTGACTACTAGTACAGATTAGTATATGGGAGGGTGTGATTCTGGCTGTCTTGGCTACTTGACACAATGGATGATACAAAGTTAAATGGTTGTGTTAATGACTCTGGAGTATGATGTTCAATATATATAATACTTGTGGGAGCACTGGACAAACACACCATAAGATATCTTCCAGAAATTATAGTGTTTAAAGGACATACTTTTGGACAGGTGTATCATGTCCATAATTAACCTGGGTGTTTGTAACTTTGACTGAAAGGATACTGTCCTGTACAAATGACAAGCTGTCTTAGAGATAAATTTCGATACTATTCCAGTTGCGTCCTATACAAAGCAATTTGCTCATAAGGTAGCAATTTGCCTTTGATACTGCTTTAATTACACTATCATAATATTTCATACATGAAGTATTCATCTACTTACTCGCGAATTGATACCATAATTTCTAAACCGTCCTAAGACATGATATCTGTCTCAGTGCGGTATTGATATCAGAGTTCGGAAGATTGGACAGAACAGTGGAAAAAGTCATAACATTATAAACAAGCAAGTAAAATCAGATTGCACGTCATACAATCTTGCCCTTCCTGTCTTCCTTACGCATTCGTGACAGGTGCATTACCCCAAGGACGAGTACAAACAGACGTCGGGCACTGTTTCCAAGGTTAGCTAGATAAAAGAAATAGAATTACGAGAGTCTTACCTTTCGTCGTCGTTAAATGGATAGTCCGCACCAAGCTGGTACGCCGCAGCGAAACCTGAGGTCAGCCCGACTGAAAAAAAATTACGATCAGGATTTTCAGACAAATTCGTGATGGAACAAAGGAACAAACCTTCGTGCACTTAATTCGTGAAACATGCGAGTAGTCAGGGCTCGATACATTTTAATCATAGTTCAAGGATGCTCACTATTAACCAATCCCCATCCTCCAGCATAGTGCGTATGGTTCTTCCCATTGATCATCCAAAGCCATGGTACCGTACCGAGATAATGCGTCCAGTTGTGGCCTTGTTGCTTCCACCATTTTTCCTTGATTACTTTACTTGGCTCAATGTCACTACGCGTCCATTCGTTCTGCATGTCTTTATTGAGAAAAATCGTCTGGTAAACGTGAGGATAGTCGTTTTGAGATGGGGGTGACGATAAAGCGGCTGAACCATCGTTTGCGGGATGCTGTCCGTTCGGTGGTATGCCCTAATGTGTCATAGTGGAAGAGGGATAAGTCAGCGCAGGATTAGCGAAAGCGAGCATCTCACTGACCTTGAACTGAGGTTGGTAATGTGTGAGGTCGAAACTCATTTCAATCTTCTTTGGGTCCTGATCGTACATGTGAATGAAGTACAAGGGACGAAAGCTCTTCTCTGCATATGCCATTGCTTCCTGCGTCGTTCCATCATTCTTCCGTGAACTTGACACGAGATCTTCCTTATAGTCGAGCTCATAATACTACCAAACGCTGTCAGATAAAGCAACAACATCAGCCAACGCAACACACCTTTGTCATGTACTCTCGGTCATAATGAGTGACACTGATATCGTAAAAATACTTCACGTTCCCAAGAATCTTCTTTTCCTTCCACGTCACCTCTTCCTCGAGCATTTTCAAGCAGCTGTCCGCATCAGCCGCGAAGATAAGTTCGTCAAAGCATTCGATATCGCTTTTCGTCCCATCTTCATCATCAGACGGCTTGTATCGAAGGATGACACGGCCCTTCTTGCGCTCAAGCACTTCAAGGACTTCTGTGCCGAGACAAATCCGTGCACCGCGTTCCTCGAGATGTTTTTTCCATGCCGCGTAGACGTCATTGAGGTTTGGGAATGCCAACATTGTTGGAATTTCTGCCAAGAGCGAATCGGGAGAGTATTCAAAGAGGCTCATACTCGGATCGAGAAAGAGGCGTTCAAGGATTGCAGAAGAGACGTGTGGAGTCTGGTTTCCCGTACCCTTTAGCATAATTCTAAATATATGGTTATTTTGCATAAAGGTGATCATAAACCATACCATAAACAGTGCGATAAGCGGGTAAATCAACCGATCGCCGAAATCCTTCGGGAATCTAAAGAGCTTAAGCATAGCTTGCACGCTCATCACCGCAAACAGAGGTTCTAGGCATTTAATGATCTTCAACACGCGGCCGAATTTCTTGATATCGTCGGCATGTTTTGCAACGAGTTCCGAGGGAAAAACGTTTGTCCAGAATTTCTCTTTACCCTTTCCGAAGGAAATTTGCATGCCGACTTCGCTGGACTTGAATCCGAGCTTCTCGAAAAACTTGAACGTATTGTAAAATTGAGGTGATCCCCCTTGGACCTACGCGAAGTCACAAAGAGATATAGCATTAGAAGATTGTATTAGACTAGGTCATGTTGCATACCCCATCATTAATGTAACTTGCACCGAACTTCCCCGCATCAATACTGCGAGTTTATATCAGCACAGTCGTGTGATATGCACTTACTTATCAGATAAGCTACTTACGGAATAGATGTAGCCATGCCTCCGCAAACATTTTGTTTGTCGAAAATCGTAACGTGAAATTTCTCTGGGTGGTTGGTCAGCGCAAACCCAGCTGCCATACCAGCGGATCCCTAAAAATTCAAAATGAAATGTGCTTATCCAGCTCATGCTTAACCGCAAGCAGTTCTAGATACTCACTGCTCCGACTATCGCAACTCTAATGGGTCTCTTCTGCTGCTGATCTTTCGTCATAGCGGAGAGGCTTCAAGGACACGGAGGTGGGTATAAGGTCGAGGGTTTCTCGTTGAGAGACGACATTTTATCTGCGCTATGTTCCTATGAACGTCAGCCCCGGCTCCTTTGGGACTCGTCTTTTCATCCGAGGCTCGATGATTGGACCAGTTAGCCGCTCCTCGTCTCGGTCGGAAATCGAAACGTTAACGATACGTCACGCGTCGGTCACGTGTTCGTGATTACCTAGTAAGTACTAATATTTTACTGTAAAGTAGCTCCTGAATCCTTATTCCGCACTCAAGAACGAGCGTCAAAGTGAAAATTGTGATCTAATAACGATAGGCTTCGTAGTACACAGGTGTCTTCAATATGCAGTTTACAATACGCGAAACAAGAACGCTGAGGAGCTTCGATAAAGTCGGACAGACTAGACATTATCAGATTCATTGCGCTGGTAACTTTTTCGGTACAGAAATACGACGTGATCACCTAAGGGAACGACAGTATGTACTTCTTCATTTCAATTTCCCAGCTGCAGTTTGGAAGAGAGTCCTTGCTGTCGCCTGGCTTTCCACCGCAAGCCTTGCTGAACAAGAAGTCAAACTGGCCGAGGATAGATTCAAGTGTTGGTGAACTCCGCGCTTGCAAATTTTGTTGCCTGAGCATGTCCCGCTTCCGACCAGCCCCGAAGAATCGCGGATGTAATCGCTTGCCATGCCAGTATGCAGAACGAGGTTCAATTACTGAGCCCATGCCGTGGGTGGCTACCAAGTCTCGTTTTCCAGATTTGCGAAGCTGCGCCTCTTTAATCATCGCCTCCACCTTTGTGTACGCGGGACTACCAGGACTGGCAATCTTCTCTAGTGTAGACTTCGTGTTATTGAACGCAATAAGGCGGAGCTTCGGGTAGAAATGGACAAGGCTTCCTGGCGTGCCGCATACGACAGGGCAATCTGGATTTGGGCAGCCTGGAGGATCTTGGCCGTCCTTTGAGAAACGCTGACATTTTCCGTGGAAGTAGGATGGGAAGATAGCTGTCTCGAGCTTCTCGTAAGAAATATCTGCGTAAGCTTTGAGGATAGGTTGCAGGAGCGACGTAGGGTCTGCAGGCCTTTGGGAGGGTGGCAGAAGCTGCTCGGATATTTGGTCGCTCTGTGTAACCATTCAGTACCAGTCGAGCAACACATATTGACATATCACAAACCAAGTCTTTAAGGACTTCATCGATCGGCTTGGAAAGGTTTCCTAGGAAGGCATTTGTGATCCTAACGATACAGTCTCCTTCACAAGCAGAGACGGAAGATACCAAACCAGTAAATAGAAGAATTAAGAGAACTGTAGAATACATAAGCCTGTCCAGCGGATGAATGACTGATATAAATAGCGCAGCTGTAGTATTAGATAGTGAAGAGGTGAGAAAGAGGCGAAGGTTAGGTCAATGGGTGGCATTTTGGAACACAACCTCTCGTCCGGAAACTGCCGGGTGGGCAAATCAACCAGAAGGTGATAAGCTCCCATCATGGGTCAAAGTTCTTTCTTCCTAATATCTTACGAAATGATCGGATTATCATCGTATGCCAAAAGATGGGGTGGACAGGGACTGTAAGAATCATTGGTATGGAATACCGAGAATTCACTTGAAGAAGTGGGTAGTAGTTTGTCCTTGTCGTTTGTCAGAAATCGTATTGAGGTACCGATTGAACCACATGTGTTGAATCAACTAGCGAAGTCTTGAATTGCCCTTCAAGATTCGAGGTGGGTGGCGGAAAGTGGACAAGTTGTGCAATCTATCGATTAGATTAGATGCCACAATTTCGGCCTTGACGCGAGACAGCAAATTTTCACCTTGTCCTTTTACCACCATGTCCTCCCCAAAGCAGCCAGTTTTTGTCGCTATCGTAGGGATAGGGCTTGTTGGCGCTGAGTTCGTTGATCAGCTACTTGCTCAGCCAAAGGAGCTGTTCCAAATAATATCACTATCGTCGTCTAAGGCAACGCTGTTTTCGGCCGATGGGCTCTCTATTGGTCCCTCTTCTTGGCGCGACGCATTCAAGCAGTCTGCCATTCCTGCCGTCTTATCCGCACTGACTGAAGAACTTCATGGATTGGTGAAGGCAGGCCGCAAAGTCGTGCTTGTAGACAATACTTCTGCGGAGAACGTTGCAAACCTATATCCGCACTTTCTTGCCGGAGGAGTGAACGTCATCACGCCAAATAAAAAAGCATTTTCTGCCAGTCAAGAACTCTTTGATGAAATTGTCAAAGCTGGCGGTCAGAGCGGAGCACGTTATTTAAACGAGGCGACTGTTGGTGCAGGTTTGCCCATCATCTCGACGCTGAAGGATCTGGTTGCAACAGGAGATACGGTAAGTCGGTTCTTATGTGGAGATTGCCATTCAGGTTGGGCGCGGTGCACTGGGCGCGTTTATCCCTATCTATCAAGCTTGCATCGGCAATCGATGAATCAACCGCGCCTTTGCAGTGCCTTGCTCAGCAACACCTTCCATCACCACGTTGAACTTGCTGAAAATGAATAATGTCGGAATCAGGTCACCAAGATCGAAGGCGTTCTGTCTGGGACAATGAGCTACATTTTCAACAATTTTTCCATTGCTGCAATTGGCGGGCCATCTTTTTCGTCCGTTGTAAAAGTCGCACGTGATAACGGATATACAGTGAGGATTCTCTTTTCCCGCTATTTTTTACTTGCAAAATTGAAGCTTCATATTCAGGAACCACATCCTGGAGATGATCTCAATGGCGCAGATGTGGCACGGAAGCTTACCATCCTCTCGCGGACAATACCTGCCTTACGAACTGCACTCCCCCTTGGATATAAGTCCGTGGATACTCGTAGCCTTGTACCCTCTGCACTAGATGGCCTAGCAACTGGCGACGATTTCATGTCGCGTCTGCCCGAGTTCGATGGAGAGTTTGAGGCACTCCGGGAAGAGGCGCAGAAGGAGGGTAAGGTGCTCCGATATGTTGGAGTAATTGATGTTGAGAAGCGCGTTATTAAAGCGTCTCTTGAAAAGTTCGCATTTCAATTCTAAATGTTAATTACTTCGGGCTTACCGCATCACTAGATACGAAAACACGCATGCATTTGCAACGTCACTCGGTGGTTCAGACAACATCATCATGTTCCACACGAGGCGATACGGTGCACGACCCTTGATCGTCCAAGGTGCTGGCGCTGGTGCCGCCGTTACCGCGATGGGTGTCCTCAGCGATCTATTAAAGCTCATCATCTGATAGGAGTATATACGTCATTGTGAATTAGACTTTATCTTGAATATCGACAAAGAAAGGATTATAAGGATGTTAGTAATTTTACCCAGTTGTGAACAGGAGGTGAGTTCCTATCCTATATCTACTTGCATCAATTAAAACATTCTTTCTTAGCATTCTTGCTCCACAGGGTCGTGCAAAACATGGAACGATGCCCCCTACTCTATACTAAAGAAAATTTGTGCCTTTAATGTCAGGGCAATCGAACAAAGTTTACATACTATTAACGTGGTCCCGGGAAGTAGATTAATGATCGTCAGCCTTCTCCGAGCACAGCAAGCGGGAACTGCCTAAATCCCGTGACCGAGGGTGGCCGTCATCATGCTCGACCGGAATGTGCTTCTGCAACTGATCTGCATTATTGACCGGATTCATTTTGCACGAAATCCTCTTCCCGCAAACATAGCCATTTTGACGTTTCCCCCGACCACCGTTACTTCTCAACATGCATTCACGGACAATATAATTCGTGGTGATGGATCCCGGCCACCCCCTATTCTGGTTATGTCCTAAACCTGCATAATCCTAAACCTGTATATTGGGAACGCGTCTCTCGCCTGGCTCGCATTGAAAAGCCACGTTGAGTAGTTATTTATGCAACCCGGTATCTTATGCAACCCGGTATCCGATGTTGTCCTGTCTCCGGGGCCAGTGTAACACATTCAAACTCTGTTATACATTAATATTCCTTGCACACGCAGCCAGCTCGGATCATAGACAGAACTGCCATCGACAGGATCCCATATAATGTTAAGGTACACGCTGCGTATATTGGTTATCCTTGGGAATCGGATCTGTACGTGTGCTCAATGGTTTAGCGCCAGCTTCGCTTAGTCAGTGCTTTATGCTAGTCAGATGATCTTCTCCATAATTGACGGCTTCTTTGCTTGCTTCGATCTGTTCCGCCTTACGCCTCGAGGTCTGCAAGTCTTCTGCGTCGTTGCATCCCAAAAGATTGGTCTGACCATCATGTACAATTTGTATCTGAGTCATTCTACGGCGAATGCAATGCCATTCAGGGTTTGCATTCGGCACAGCAGACCAGTGCTCAAGCGCTAGATTAATGATGCTCACATCGCTCAATGATTCATACGGAACTCTCTTCCGCTGATGAATCGTCCAAACGTTCTTGTCTTTACAAGTGAAAGCTAATACGTGAACACGAGTTCATGACCGGATTTGGCTACAATGTGACGCAGGACTTTTTGTTGTTCAACCGATGCAGTACCTCTGCCTCACTGACATTCAAATTATTCAGAAATGATCCTGAAGAAACCGGCGAATCTCATCACGGTCGTTCTCGATATCCTATGGGCTGGACGTCCCGCGATTTCCCGTTGGTGAGATCCTATTCACTTTTTTGTCGGACCTCTTTTGCTCCGCGATGTTTTCCGCGTATGACTGGTTGATGCTATGCTCATTCCGCCGGAAGAGGTAAGATACTTTGTAATAACTCTGCCATGCCCATAACCCGTGTCTACCATGCAGCTAATGAACGTCTATTTCTTCGCTATAAAGAAAGAAAGAAGCAAGCAGTGGAAGCTCGAGTTTTTTGAGCAACCTTCTTCATCTCGTTTTCTTCCTAAGGCATCACCACCATCATCCTCTTCGTACAATGCGGAAAGAAGTTTGCACTTTTTGCCGTGGGAGGAAAGTACGGGTAGGTCCAATAGTCTTTTCTTCGTGTATACGCGAGTTTACCCGTTGTTTGTCAGTGTGAGTTAGTTCTTGGGACTCTATACTGTCAGAATTGCGCAGATAGAGGTCTTGAGTGCAGTGGGCCTATGCCAACAGAGGCCCGGTTGAAGAAGAAACAAAAGAAGGCCACGCATGGAAGTAATGGTAAGTGGCTTGAATCGTCTATTCATCAACCGAAGTAGATCGTGGACTTACAGTTAAATTTGGTCAGAACCTGGTTGCCACCCGCCCAGTGGCCCCCGAGAAGATCGGGCACAGGCTCAGCCAACAGCTGAGCTCCAACCTCAGGCACCCTCTGAGATGCTTCCAGCTCTGGTAAGGAAAAGTTGCACTTTGTGTGTGATCCTCGATCCGACTTGCGATTTCCTTCAGGTGGCATCCGCATGGCCTTTTGATGCGCAGGTACCTTCCCTGGCGCCCCAAACTTCCACCGCTGAGGTTTATCAATTTGGTAATGTACTGAATGTCGAATCAACGACCCCGACTATGGACACTGGCCAACCGCAGGCACCTTTCTTCGTTCCGCCACCGTCGGAGTAAGTCATACGCCATCCTTCGGACTTTTGATCTCGTGGGCTTACATAAAACTAGCCCATTCATTCGACCTGCCAACATCCTGGTGTGTTTAATTTGTTTTATGAGACCCAAACTATCTTTTCTCATATCAACTATATGCAGGGCCAAGGGGCGACATCTCAAGACGCATATAATCTTCCCGATATGGCCGAATTCGAGTTATTGGCTGCGTTTGCAGCTCTCAATTACTAAGTACCTGTAAGACCATTTTCTTTGCTTGCAGACCGAGTATATACTTAAACAAGCAAAGGTGATTTGCCCTCAAGGTACCTCAAAATTTGACACGGCCATTCAACGTAGACCCGCCGTTGTCGCATACCCAAGTCGTGAATAAGTTTCAATGACTACAACATCTGGACCGAATTTTTCCTTTTTCCGTTTTCAGGACTTTTTCCCTCTAAGCGTAATAGAATGTTTAGATGCTTCTTATTTATTTCGCGCATCTGGTATTTGTTTCCTTGATCCTTTTCTCTGCTCGCATCACTTTTTGTCTGCTCCTTCTGTCTCCTACTTTTCTTTTAAAATGTCCAACACAACTTCATAATCTGTATGCCAAAGACAGCTTTCTTCTATCTAATTAAGTATACTTATAAAAACAATTCTTCTCGCCCAATTATGCCAAGTGCAGCCCTGTGAATGTGTTCTATTGATTCCTGCCCTTTGTCGAATTTGGATCTTCTGCCAAATTCTGTCATGGCAGTGCTGTATCCCGAATAGGCAATCGCCTCAAAAATGATTACTTGGGGATGATGTGATTTGTACGTGTTCTCAGCCCGCCCTGAGCACCGTTGAAAGTCAGCATCAAAGGGAGACAGAGTCACCTCAAAAATTAATGCTACTGTGAGGAAAGAAAGAGATTAAATTTTATTCCTTGATAGAAGAAGTCGCTACAGAGGAAAAGAATTTTATTTTGGTGCGTCACTGCTGAGTTACATTGCGAAGCCACCTTCGCGGCAATACGTGTATACGGGAATTGCTGCCATTTTCAAACTGCGTGTTGAGCACATGTTCCTCACCAAAGTACATGTGCAAGACTAGATGGTTGCTGCAGGCACAGTGCTGGTTTAGAAAGACGACAATTTCTTCACATTGTCGAAGTGCTCATCACCGTTCCTCGGCGGGGCTGTTGATACCTATATTTATTATTCGGCGACCAGTCTATAGAATTCGAGCACTCACTTCGAGACGTGGTCACCGGATTACATAAGCCCCGTAATCAAATATTACTGCGGCTTCGAAAAGCTACTTTCACTGCAGCGAGGCAGTCCTATGAAATGTTGGAACCTAAGGTGATGGACCAGAACCTGAGATAATTTGGGATGTCCGTAGTTATGCAACCATCATATCTACTATCTTAATCTTACAGGTCATCCAATGTGACCAGTAGTTACTAGTAATGTTGTGTTCATTGGTCACACTCTCAACGCGGATTTGTTGCCACCTCATAATATTTTCAATCGTGTTGTGCCAGAGTATTATACTGTACTCGAACTAACTGATTATAATCATTATACGAGATTCCGGACTTTTTTTTATGGATAAAGAAATAAAGTTAGAGTGTACGTACGTCGATCAGCGGAGATCCACGGTTAACGGATAAACCGTTGACCGTTGGCTGTGTATGGTATGGATCTTCACTCTCCTCTCCTAGCAACAGTGAAATTGTCTTTCGGTGGTCTCATATTAGTTCTTTCGCCGAAAGAAATGCTTAAACAATGCTTAGTACACACGCCTTCAACGTGTGATGCATAGCTTGAAATTTATATAAAGCCTAGCAGTCGCGAAGTACAAATCGCAGGGCTTTCTTTTTTTCGGTTCGACTCCGCTCGCTTCTCCCTAACTGATAGCAAGTACGTGCAAACCCGCCGGTTACATGCGTAAAGACGTATGCTCTCCTTGCCGAGAACGGAAAGTGAAAGCAAGCAGTGTCGTTATCCTGTGTATTCCACGATGCTCATCAACGCCTAGTGTGAACTGCTTTCGGAAACTGGACCTTGCAAAGGTTGCATTGATAGAGGGATAATATGCCCAGGACCTGTTCCCACCCAGGTGAAGAAGAAACGCCTGCAAGGTAATCGTCTTGTAATGATTGGTTTTATGCAAATTAAGCCATCCTGACCATAATTTGAACCTAGAATTTAGAAATGCTTTTGATATTCCATCCAATGAGCCCGCATCGTTTGTTATGAATGGATCGACTCAACAAGGCTTTCTTTCTCCATTTTGGCCAGTAAGTGCTGCTATTCAACTGTTACTGCTGTATTTTGGCTGAATCACATAGTCGCCTGCAATGCCGTTCATTCCAAATCCATGGTCAGAAGTACCGTCAGCCCCGGTGGTTCTTGATTATTATGCCAACAAAGCTTCACACACTCGGTCGCGTGGTCCCATGCAAGACCCGGCGTCTAGTCTTCTGCCGATGATCAATGGATTAGCTCCCAAACAAACCGCCCAGGGAGCGCCACAGCCGTATCCAGAATGGGGTTTGCTTTCGGGTAATCCAAGTGGTACATCCCTGTACTGCCCTGTAAATCATTCTGTGTGCCTTTAAACGTATGATGTACCTCATTCTTAATTTTTAGACTTGTGGGGCTCTGTTTGACACCTGTTCCTGATTCTTCATTTTGGATGACATGTAACTTTTATTTGAAGATATTTAATTGGCAAAGTCTTGTAAAGTATGGTGAGCAAACTGCCGCCTACAACACCAATTGACATACTGTTATTACTGACACAAAAGTACTCGGTTCAATTAGTTTCTTTAAAGTATACCCTGCAATGGATCTGGCGTATTCATTCGTTGTATTCCTGGATGAAGAATAATTCTGCTCTTGACCGAGTCCTTTTGTATTCTTTTTGTAGAATAGAGTTTCTTAACTTTCCTTCCCAGTTAGTACTTGGCTTTGCTTTACTTGCCACGCCCGCGAGCAGTACATTTCATTCTAGGTATAGAATGCCTCTTGATTTCCTTATTGAGTATCGCTTGATTCTCCCATGTTTGTTGTTATCCAAGTATAATGCTTTGCAATGACACATGCCACTTCACTTCGCCAACTCCAAGTGTAAGTGTAAATAAGATCGATTACGTAATTTTACCTGCATTCAAGAGTGGCATTCGACAGTGTAGCTGAAGTACCTTCCCCACTCAACTATGTAGATGTCTCTCCTGAGCATTTTTCTCTTAATCGATTCACTTTATGACATTCTCTAATTGAGTTGTATCCCGATAACTATGGAGAAAACTTGACTTAGGATGTACTCTCGGCTAAGTAAGTTGCGGAGTCACTAGCCTTCCCGGTGGACCATAACAATACTACTTTGATGATGTAGCGCAGCCAACCTTCATCTTCAAGAGCTCATTATCCAATCTTCAAAAGCTAATTCTCGATGCTGTCATTGTATGCCTATCTAATATTGCATTCCCGAAACACACGATTGATAGATCATACGTCTGTACATGCAGATTTATTGCACTTACGTCGTCTGGTATTGTTACTATGCTGTTGTTTTGTATACCTATTTGGGGCTGGTTTGCTCTTCTGAGTACGTGGTGTTATGCTTTAAGCCATGATTCTCTTCATCGAATTAAATTATCTTCTAGCATCGTGCATTGTCACCATCGTCGCACTAGCCAGCGCAGCGAGACATGCGTATAATACTATGTTCGCCGTACGGACTACTCGTTGGATCACCGCTATCTACCCAACGACATTAGCTACGAACTTATCTTCTTCCAGTCTGTCGCCGTTATTCCGCACTCCTTATGAGAGTATGCAAACTGAAGTGGCTTAATCAGGCCGTCTAGCGTACCGCATATGGCGAGTGAATTGCGACGTAGCAAAATACCGAGCGATAGGCAGCTCACGCCAGTTCTCCGCGCCATCATTGAATGATTTGAATCAGGTGCAATATACTCCGTAACTGTAACTGCGGCGCTGATACTATTCATTGTCAACTCACCAGGTATCTATGTGTTGTTGGACATGGTGAGCTGCCAGCCAAACAAATTCCTATAACTTAACTATAACCAAGCTTGCTCCGCAGGTCTCCCCAATAATTTCCATCGCTTCAACCTCCTTACCCTTCGTGTAGTGTTTGCTACCAACAGACGATTGCTGGTCCTCGGCAGAACACTGCAACAAACCACGACATTAACCACATCGCGATTCCGACCAAATATCAGACGGGATATGAAAACGTTAACTGTCGAGACCACTCAGTTCTTTGAGTCAGACGCCGAACTTCCTCTGTCATTGGTTACGACAGAGATGCTACCAACAAGGCCGAAGGGCGGGAAGAAGATGCAGGAAAGAATTGACGTTTCGACAGTCTTGGCCTTGCCTTTGTCCAGCTATTAATGAACAAGCCATGTACAAATGCATTTCTTTGTTGGGCGAATGGTTACCAAGTACAAATCTATGAAAATACATATATTGTACAACAAATGGAGTAGCAGCAACCTCTCAGGCTGGACAGCACAATTGCAAGGTATTATCACCACTATCTTCCAATTGTCAGTTAAGAGAGTCTTAAGTGTTTGTTCAGGCTGATCCCAATGTGCCTAACAATACCTGTCATATATATTTAAAGGCCAAAATCAGAAAACAAAACTCACAAAGTGGTTGGCTCCCTCCATCCTCACAACCGAGACAGGCCTCGTTGGCTTTCCTTTCTTCTTTGCCTCTTCAAGCTCATTCTGGAAAGCCCACGCTCCCCAAGGCATCTCCCATACAGAACTGTCGCACCAGATATACTTGAGCTGTATGCTATCCCAGTCTTTCGACTTCTCTTCCGTGAAAGGAGGATAGAGGGTAGCTTCTCGTAAAAAGTTGAATAAACCGTGTTGCACGCCGGCCTCCATGAGGGTTTTATCAGCGCCATCAGGGAATTCTGCATACACGTACATAGTCGATGCGAGATCATTTGGAGTCATTGTCTCGATTGTCGGACGAGGATTCGTCAAGGGCTTGCGAAGTTCGAGCTCGGAGACCGATTTACCGTGCGAATAATATCCAGAAACCCATGACAAGAAGAACTTACCACCTTCCCCGGGTGGCATAGATGGATCTTCCAGAGGGTGATAGACTTCCGCTGGTGGTGGGTAACCAAGACTATGATATGGCGGATCTGTGCGCGATGATAAAAATAAGTCGGCGCTGATTAAAGTTCATACGATTAATATGCGTACCGTAAAGGATAACACTTCGAATATACCGGGTCAGATCAACATCTCCAACTGGAAAGTTCCTAGCGTTCGCAAGGAACATAGTCATCGATGCACCGCCAAACGACCATCCTGCGAAAACAATTCCCGGTTTCTCGGGCACTTTCTCGGACTTAACAAATAGTGATAGAAAGTCGTACAGCTCCCGGGCGGATTGCTTTGCATACTCTTTCAGGATATCGATCGCCCCTGGTGTATCCGATTTGATGGTGCTGATCTGGTTGAGTTCTTCTCCGGGAAGCTCAGATTCGGGATAGTCACGCCTATTTACAAGAACAATGCGCGCGTTGTACTTTGGGGCGAGTGGCAGGAGACGAACAAATACGCCTGCAGCATGAGCTTCAGACTAATAACTATATTCAAGTGATGGAACTCCATACCAGAATGCCAGGCAAATCCATGAGTAAGAATCAATGTAGTGTAATCCCGGCTGCCATTCGGAATACCAGAATCATGGGCAGCAAGAAGTCCGTACCTTTTCATGGCTAGGTTGGTCATCTTGAGATATGGTAAAACGGAGGAGCTAGAGAAGAGATGCTGATGACTGAGACTGTCCGACCTTGCCAGTGGGCATCCATGTCTCCAGCGTGTATTTGAACAGTGTTGTGCATCGGAACAATCAAATGGAAATGCGAAGGAAAAATTTGTAAGCAAGCATGTCGGCTAGTTATAGTCAACTCTATATTGCTTATGTAGAATTATAAGGCTAAGTAGAGCAACCTTACTCTGTAATAAAGGCTCATAAAATGTTAAATAGCTACATTTTTAGACTCCTGAAGAACAAGATGTATTTCCTCAAGATAAAAAGAATATTTTCTCACTCTCACTCTGAGCCGATGCTTAACTGCATTTGATAATATAACTGCCATACATAGTAACTTAGCCGAGGTTCTAAAGAAAATTCCGCCGGGTTCGTTCCCTCCACGGGACGAACCCAATCGATCGGGACGAAAGCTAGCTACGTAAGTAGTTCCAGTTTGTTGAAACGTGAGTGCAAGGATTGCTATTATTTTCAAGTTGCGTGCTGAGCACATGTTACCCACCAGTGTGCACGCACAAGGCAAGCCAGTTGCCGCGTGTTCAGGACATGCCCAACATAGAAAGCTGTTAGCACCTTCAATCATCAAAGTGCTCTTCCTTGCCCCTTGGCAGTACCATTGGCACCTACATTTGGTGACTAATGTGTGGGTGGTAACTTGCCTTTGAAGTTGAGGCATGCGTTCGAGACCTGGTCGTCTGATTGTATTAAATTATTAATACCATATTCAAATGGTATCGCAGCTTCGAAAAGCTACTTTCACTGCGTTGGGGCAGTCCTATGAAAATGCTGAACCCTAAGAGGATGGTAGATCGAACTTCAAAAAATTTGCCTTCATACACATAGGCAGGTCTTTGCTGGGTCATCCTACTAATATATTGTATTAATAGTTATGCAACCATTGCATTGTTATAATACTGCATGTCATCCAATATTATTGTGCCCTTTAATCACAACCTCAGCATGGACTACATAGCTACCTTTAAGCAGTTGCTACTATGATATGCCCGAGCATCATACAATGCTCAAATTGAGTGAACACGCCACCATTATACAAGCCTCTTAAAGATTTTTCTGTGGAAGGAAGAAATAAAGTTAGAGTTTGTTTCCGTATACGACGTCGATCAACGGAGATCCACGGAAAACCAAAAAAGCAAAGCTCTCCTCTTTTAGCAACAGTGTTTTTCGGTGAACTCATTGAGTCTCATCAGTCCACCCGCCGAAAGAAATGCTTAAACAGTACCTACTATGCATGCCCACAACGTGTTACATATGACCTGAAAGTTTCTATAAAAGCCCAACTTACGCAGGCTGCAAATTATCGCATCTGTCTTTCAGTTCGGCTCTGCTCGCTTCGTCTGGTACGCAGGTGCATGCAAAAGCGTCAGTTACATGCGTAAAGACGTGTGTTCCCCTTGCCGCGAACGGAAAGTAAAAGTAAGTAACAGCGCCACCCTATACCCGTGCATTCCATGCCGCTCATCGAAGCCTAGTGTGAACTGCTTTCAGATACCGGACCTTGCAGGACCTGTATCGATAGAGGGATATCATGTGCCGGACCCGTTCCCACCCAAGTGAAGAAGAAACGTCTACAAGGTAATTGTCTCTTAGCAATTGATCTTGTGCAAACTGAATAGTCCTGACCTTTAAAAAACTTAGAATTTACAAGTACTTTCGATGTTCCCTTCAACGAGCCAGCATCGTTTGTTGTGGGGGGACAAATGCAAGAAGCATTTCCTTCTACGTCTTGGCCAGTGGGTACTGCTATCTCGCTGTCGCTACTTTTACTGAATGTCCTAGTTGCCTCCAATACTGTTCATTCCTAAGCCATGGGCAGAAGCACCGTCAGCTCCAGTGGTCCTTGACTATTACACCAATCAAGCTTCACACGCTTGGTCGCGTGGTCCCGATCAAGGTCTGGCGTCTAGTCTTCTGCCGATGATCGATGCATCGTCTTCCAAACAAGCCGACCAGCAGTCATTCCCAGAATGGGGTCTAATTTCAGACAATCCAACCATTACACCCCTGCTTTGTTCAGTAAGTCATTCTGTGTCTTTTTGGAAAATGTGAAGTGTCTCATACTTGACTACTAGAGGTGTGGAGCACCTTTTGGAAGTTCTTCCTGATTCTTTGCTTTGGGCAGCACACATCTATGTTTGAAGATATTTAATTGCCAAAAGTCTTGCAAAGCCTAGTGAGTGATTACTAGTCACAACACAAATCGATATACTGATACAAATGCATTCCGTTCAATTAGTTCTTTTAAAATATACTGCAATGGATCCAGCCTATTTGTTGTATCCCTGGATGACGAATGTCTCTGCTCTTGTGCTCTTCAACAAACTTTTTTTAATATTTCTATCTGGAATAGAGAGATTCCTTCCCCATTCACCACTTTGCATTACTTGCCCACACCCGCGAGCAGTATATTTCACTCTAGGTATAGATTACCTCTTGTTTGCCGGTCTACACTGTAATTTATTTGTCTATGTTTGTCGTTATCTTGAAATTGATATGAGACAAGACAACACTTGCGGTGTCGTGTACAAATAAGGCTGATTACGTAAATTTGCCCGAATTCAGGGGTGGCAAGCTGACAGAGAAGGTCACTTCACCATTCAACTACTTACTTTATACTTAGGTGTCACTCCTGACATCTCTAAATCAATTGCATTTCTCTTGAGTTGGTTTATTCCACCGATAACTGTGGAGAAAACCTGACTGTACTCTCGGCTTAGTTGGGAACCCAGGTCACCGGGAAGTCTTGTCCACATGACGAGCACACTCCTTAATTACCGTCCACCATCTTCACCCATTGTTACCATGGATTTCCTAAGTGGAAAAGCGCAGGAGAAGTGGAACGAGGTTCGAAATAAGTTTCATAAGCAACGGGATGACCGCAGCCACGGTCTGCCTGATATTGATGGTCCGATCACGGTTCAAGACGTATATAGGTACCGGAGGCAAAGAGGAGTAAATCTCGGTACGTGCTGACCTTATTATTGTTGTCAAAATCACAGAGAAAAAACTGAAGGCCTGCACAAATAGGTTCATGGTTCACACTGGAACGCTGGATTAGCGATGCTCCGTTCCGGTGCGCGCAACATCCGGCCGTTAGTGACTATGACGTAGCAAGGGGTACAAATGCGAAGGAAATCCTGGAGCACCACTGGGATACCTGGATTACAGAACCTGACTGGCTTTGGCTATCGGAGCATGGAATAAATACTGTCCGCATACCCGTAAGCAGGGGAAGAGTGATCCATAAGGAACCTGTTTTGACTAGTTCAGGTTGGATTCTACCACGTCTGCGGAGCCGAACGTTCCGTTCTTGAGGGGACGAGTTTTGCAGACCTGGAGAACGTATTCTCTGGTGCCTGGACTCGCATTCTCAACGCTATAGACTCAGCATCGAGACTCGGTATCGGCGTTTTGATAGGTCCGTTCGGACTCTTTGCTATCCTGCAACTGAACTTTGATGCATCCCTTGAAGATTTACATGCAGCGGCCGGTAAGCAGAACGCCGATGCACATAGCGGCCAAACTGGATCTGTACATTTCTTTGAGCGCAAAAATATGATACGGACACAACATGCACTGTGGGTCCTTGCAAGGGAATTGCATGAGAAGAATAATGTTGTCGGCATTCAGCTATTGAATGAGCCACAGGACCACCATGCGCTTGCAGAGTGGTATACTACTACGCTAGACGAGCTGCGACGAATTGCGCCAACGTTGCCTCTGTATATCCATGACGCTTGGGATACTGATAAATATGCTGCTTTCGCCGGAGCACGCGCTGAATCCGATTTTGTGGTAGTCGACCATCATTTATACCGCTGCTTTACGAGTTCCGATCAAGCACTATCTGGGGATGAACACGCAAACGTGTTACGTACACATATGGACGGCGAGCTCGCTGCGCGGGCCAGTGCATGTCGCGGAAATATCGTCATCGCCGAGTTCAGCGCTGCACTCAACCCGGCGTCGCTGCGTTCGGACGAGGCGGGCGAACAGGACCGACAGCGGCGCGTTTTTGCCCGTGCGGAACTTGGCATCTTTGAGCGACATTGCGCCGGCTGGTACTTCTGGACGTACAAGAAGGATAGCTGGGACGCCGGATGGTCCCTGCGCGACACCATTGTTGCGGAGATTATGCCATCATGGTTTGGAATTCGGAAGGTATCGGGCGCAGAGATCGCCGACGATCCGGCGGGAAGAGATATGGCCAAGGAGAAGGCGCTGCACGAACACACGGCTTATTGGGACCAGTACCAAGGTCACTATGAACACTGGCGTTTTGAGGAAGGCTTCACTAGAGGATGGGATGACGCATATGAATTCTTCTCTTTTGATCTAGGCTCGTCCATATCAGAACTGGGGTTCAAGGGCCAATGGGCAAAGAGAAGGGCTTTCACACATGCCAAAGAGAAGGGACACAGTGGAAATATATGGGAATTTGGTACGTCACCTATGACTCAAGGATAAGCATGCTTTCTCAACCAAGATTAGAGCACGGTTTATCTCAAGGTATTGACGCTGCAAGGAAGGCCTTAGAAGAGATCTACTAACGGATTGTGGTAAACTGCCACGTCTTCATTCCTAACCATATACGTAGTCACACAAATGTATGCGTCACAAATCGATGGAGCGTGGCTCCGTACACTGCTCGCGAGAAATCGGACTCCCATGTTCTACTCACCACCGAATGCGTATTCTTGGCAGCTGAAAGTTTACTTTCAAACATCCGAGGTTTCGACGTCCATTTGATTTTCGGTCTAAAGCTAACGTGAACCGATAGGCGATGATATCGCGCCGCAATCGCATCTTGCGCTGGCGGCCAACCAATTTCAACTTTCTAACATGTTATCAACTACTCGAGCTCGTCTTTTGCTCAGGATAAGCACAGGGTTTGTTCGGAAGTGGCTTCCCAGCAGAGTTTCGCGTGAGCAAGTCAAAATTGGTTATTTCGATCAAGAAAGAATCGGAATCTTGGCTATTTTTATGCTTCGCATTCTCCTTGATCTTCTAGACCATTTGATTCTTTCAAGAAATTCTTTCGCGCGTACCAGCCTCCGTCGAGGAAGGAACTTTGAAAATGAAATCCGACCTTGTAGATCAAAACTTCCATGTGTTGGCGGAGGCTTTTGCAACTGGAGCACAATCGCGCGCTTTGGAAAAGCCTTCTACCCGGATAGTCGCGGGACCCCACGGTGCTCTCTGATCTGCTTCAGTTTTCTCTCACGGCATCATATACGGTCAGATGACTGATTTATTTTCGGACAATGGTGCATTTTGGCCTGTTCTTGAGCATCGGAACGCGTCTATTGAATGGAGAAAAAGAGCCCGGTAGGAGGAACGTCGGGGGATCCGTCCCTGCTGGAAGCGGCTAGGGCAATTGGGAATCCGTCTTTTATTAGACCGGTAGCCTGACCCCTAGCCGCTGAATGGCATGATCAAAAGGCTTATAAGGAGTGCGACCGCCTTGGCAGCACTTGCTCCTTGCCTCCACTTTGAGCAATCTACCTTGCTAACTGTCACCAAACATGGCCGGACCTGCTGCGGTGGATAACTCAGCTGTCGGGTATGCGCACCTCCTGGACCCGAACAGGAAATGGTACAACAACTGGCGGTACGCATATAGTTCTTCCGCTGTCACCGAGAATTCGGCAGTAGTTGCTAACTTTGGACTTTTATTTTATTCTTCAGAATCATCGCGCTTAATGGTTGGATTGTCCTCTTGTACGTTACCTGAACCCCCCCCCCCCCCTTTAGTCTCCGAAAATCATTGTCTATTCGTTTTCTTCTTTATTCGCGAAGTTTTGAGCTTATTTTCTGACTTTTCGCTTCTATGCAGCCTCATCACGTCGTCGACAAATGGATTCGATGGGAGTATGATGAATGGGCTGCAATCATTGAGTCAATGGCAAGATGCATTCAACCATCCTTCCAACGGTCTGCTGGGACTTCTCAATGCAATCCAGGTGGTCTTTGCTGCTGATTTACCATGTCTACTCTGATTGATTCCCTTCATTCCTCTTCATGCAGAATATCGGATCCCTTGCTGCATATCCCTTTGCACCTTACGCATCTGATTATATGGGCAGGCGTCCGACTGTTTTTCTTGGCGCTTGCATTATGGTTGGCGCAACGGCGATTCAGACGGCTTCTCAGTCTGTCAATATGTTCATTGGTGCTCGGTAGGTCCTTGAATGGATCTGAGGACACATGTTTCTTTGCTTATTTCTCATGTCGTAGCTTCTTGATCGGATTTGGCCTTAGTTTTGCGGCTAATTCTGCCCCGATGCTTGTTTCCGAGATTTCCTATCCGCCTTACCGTGCTTCCCTAACGTCGCTTTACAACTCCTTATGGTATTCCGGTTCAATCATGTAGGTTTTCCTGTGGTCTGCGACATGCATTAGCTTACTGACTGAAATTGCAGAGCCGCGTGGACAACCTTTGGCAGTTTTAAAATCCCCAAGTATGTTCCATGCCTTGCACTTTAACTCATGGATTGATTTCCTTTCGAAGCTCCTGGGCCTGGCGTACTCCCTCTCTACTTCAGGGACTCCCAGCCGTCCTGCAAGTATGCTTGGTTTGGTTCGCACCAGAATCTCCCAGATGGCTTATGAGCAAGGGTCGTGAGGCTCAGGCTCTGCACACCCTGGCTTACTACCATGCTGACGGAAACGAGTGGGTCTGGCCTGGATTTCGCGAATGACCAAATTTATTTATATCAAATTGTAACGTAGATCTGACCCACTCGTGCAATACGAGTTCGAAGAGATCAAAGCCGCCCTCGAATTCGACAGGACTGTCGCCGCGAACGTCGGTTGGAAGTCCTTCATCACTTCACCGGGAAACCGCAAACGCCTACGCATCATCGTTGCGATCGCGTTCTTCTCGCAATGGTCGGGCAACGGGCTTGTTTCATACTACCTCAATAAGGTCTTCGACGCTATCGGAATTACCGACCCGACCACTCAATTACTCATCAATGGTATCTTGCAAATTTGGAACCTGGCCGTGGCAGTGACAGCATCGTTCCTTGCTGAGCGCTTAGGTAGACGGGTGCTGTTCATGACTTCGTGCATTGGTATGGTGGTATTTTGGACCGGGCAGACTATCTGCTTTAAACTATCCAACGACGGGAATACAGCGGCTGCTCATGGCACGATAGTGTTTATATTCCTATTCTACATGGCATATGAGTATGTGGCCTTCATATTTCTTCATCGTAAACAACGACTTACGGAATCCCAAAGCATTGCCTTCACCCCTCTAATCGTATCTTACACGGTCGAGATCTTACCGTATCATCTTCGTGCAAAAGGATTTAATATCTTCAACTTCACAATCTCCCTCGCCCTTATTTTCAACCAATACGTCAATCCGATCGCCCTCGGCAAGCTGTCGTGGCGTTACTATGTAGGCTTCACTCCTTATGAATGACTACTGCCATATGCTAATTTTCTCCTTGATTAGATCGTATACGCATGCTGGCTTCTCTTCGAGACCGCGTTCTGTTACGTCTACATCATTGAGACGAAGGGACGCACGCTCGAGGAAACCGCAGCGTTGTTCGACGGCGTGAATGCCGCGGAGTTCGTCTCGGGCCCTGTTGTACACGGCGAGAAAGAAAGTACTGAGGGGAGTGAGAAAGCAGAGTCTGGTATCCATGTGGAGAGACTCGCATAATGGCCATCACGAGTTCCTATTCCGCTCTTATGTCTCTTTGACGACTGACATGTTACGCGAGACATGTTTGTTTTTGTGTATTCTTTTGATGCTCGTTAATTTAGTCTATACTCGACGACCCCTCCGTTTCTACTTTTACTATCTTGAGAACTTTTCAGGCTCATCGGTCACATCGGCTGGATATCTCTGATGATATATTGAAGATAGTCGTGGTGCGAAGTACATGTACGATAATTTACAATTGAACGGTCCGACGGGCCATTACTCCACTGTGTCGTTGCAAATTGCAGTTATTAAAGTGATCTAATAAATCAAAATCCTACGAAGAGCTTACTCCACCTATCCTCGAGGAAGATTAATGTGCGTCTTTCCGTGTAAGTATTTTTTTGTGTATGTTGTATACGCAGCCTAGAACGTCCACCGTTGTATCATATATGTGCGTATGTATGGTACTCAATGCTCATGGGAGACAACTTACGTAATCTGACCATGAACCAAAGTCGATGTGGATATCTGATACAGGGTGTTTGGATTCCCTCTCTTGTTACATCCACATAACACAGGAACACAACGTAAGGAATCTAAGGATAGCGTTTTGAACAGTATGCACATCAATTTTAATTCGATCAGTGGCGGTGTGTGGCATCAAATGTATCATTGCTTGGCTTTATTTACTTATATGCTATGCTTCTTTTCTTTTTCTGCACCACCATTACATAAGGTGTCCCGTGTCGGAAGCTGTCTCCTAAGTCCTTCGTTTCGTTTCTTCACCGAGCCATGGCCTCGAGCGGTGCGATTATTTTTCGTACAATGTGATCTCCTCTATTGAACACATTTTTCTCCTCTGTTCTTCATACAGATTTATCCAGACTTACTTTGTCTTGAAATTCGCCGGATTTTCCTCCAGGATGTGGTCTTCTCTGGATGTCATCCCTGTGGAGGATAAACCACAATCATTCCGCACCCCTTTCTGGCTTGTTCTGTATCATGACTGCGAAGAGAAGCTAAATTTAAGGGCTTTTGAAAGTTGCTGGACGAATCGAAGACTTTCGTAAATCACATGCCGAATCGAAGCTGCTTTCTCAGGTCCATTGAAATGCGAAATACGAAATATCGAGGGCAGGAAACTTGGACGTGCATATGGCTGTATCTCCATTTAGTATTCTATTCCTTGAGGGGGGCTGTGAAGACGTATTCATATTCTACGGCGATTTGGCTTTTGGTATAAGACTAACCGTGTATTTCAGGGGGAGAACAGAATTTATAGGAATTACTATGTATCCTGCCCAAATTCCCGGAATTTGCTATAACTACTTGCTCTGTCATCAGACTCACAGAGTGCCTGCTAAAGGTACTATCCGCCACGCTTCACCGCGTTTCTTACATCCCTATCACCTTCATACATCTTCTGCTCCTGGTTTCCCCCACCTCTGCACGAAGCTCATATGGACCCTACATCTGCCAAATTAATTACGACGCGATGAAAGCGGACTTAAGATCTGCCTGTCTATCACTGTCTGGAGGCAGGGAAGACGATAATCATTAAATGTTTGCCTTCATAAATAATCAACGATCGCCATGCCGAAGCAACGTGCTTGCCGCCCTACTTAACTCCCTCGTCCCTGTCAAGAGGCGCGCTTCGAGGCAGCAGCCAGCCCTACACCACTTCCTGCGTTCTCCCGCCGCACCCGCGAGGGTGAATGAGGTGGAAGGGCATCTCGTGAGTTCGATCTGTCTTAATGAAGATTTACTCAACTCTTATGGACAGCATAGGACCTTGTGGTTGTCTTGGCTTGTCCCATCCAACAACTCTGTCCATGAACGCCAGCTCTGCCGCCGTAGGCCTGATACACGCATCTGTCGGATAAGGAAGAAAGGAGAAAGTGGACGCCTGTCTTGTCCCATTCTGGCTAAAGCTTGCCTTGCTATTTAGCGACGTAACTCGATTCGCGGCGACCGAAAACTGTAGAGAGACAGCAGGGACGCAAGTCACTATACCCATTATATGTTGCCATTCAGATCCATTTATGCGGTTCTCCGAACTAAAAAATTTTCCGTCCTGCAATGTTCCACGGACGACGGACGAAGGGTAAAACAGATACCGGTGAGCGTCCACATGAAACTGAATCTACTATACGTACCTACAGTGCGCGTCAAAAGTATTGCAACACACCACGTGTTTTTCATTTTGCCTCTACACGTCATTCCACACAACACTTATGCCCATATAAATTACATGTAAATTAAGTGTGATATACTGCGAATATATGTATGTAAAAAAGACTGCAAAATGTGCAGTAATTATACAAGACGGACGGATCTAAAAAAAACATGCTGTTGCATTACATATGCGCGCAGCACATACACTTTAAAAAGGCTGCCCCAGTGCTCATTATTTCGACACCTGTGCCTCCTTTTGCACCCTGGGCTTTAGTATTACCTCTATTCTACTCTATGCACTACACTACACCCACTCGTAAAGCGCGTCTATTGGACTACAAGCATGCTGGCATGTCTCACTCTGAGTGTGCCAAAAGGCTTGGCCTTTCTCGTTCTACCGTCTCCCGATTGCACCGCAAGCTCCTCCTTACTGGTGATCCGTACTTTGTTATGCCCAAGCCAGGTCGTCCCACCAAGCTTTCGTCGCCCGACCGTCGTTCCACTGCTA
>NW_006760402.1:525437-535147 GCF_000271605.1 Fomitiporia mediterranea MF3/22 | reverse complement strand
GTGTTGCAATACTTTTGACGCGCACTGTACATCGCCACTCGCCTTCAGTTACCAGATTACCTCCGGTGATCAGACTGCTCGTTGTCCGTCGTTCTTAAATTTCTCAGATCTTCTAGATTTCAACTAAGATCTTAGGTCTCCACGCTGTTTTCTTGATCTCGAGAGGTAGGAAGTCACAAGTTGCCGATCGGAAACAGTTTTGCCAGATATTGGGTTACCGGTAGTCTCACCTCTCCATTTCTACTCGCCTTCTCTTGTACCTTCGTCGTCATATCCGCATATACACCAATATACCAGTGAACTCTGCTCCCATCCAAAGTGCGAAAGAAGACTATGAACGAGTTCATTTCTTAACAGCGATCACACCGAGACCGCATATGCCCACAAAATATAGTCGAGATCAAGCTGGGGTGGGAAGATTAAATCCGAGTGAGACTGAGCACCCGCATAATATTGGCGAGATATAGTAATTGGGTTTTCAATAACGTCAATTTTCTGTTTACACACGTATCTACGAACACAAAGCACATAGTATCTCCTATTTAACATCCGTATACCAAAGCCACATGTCCATCATCATGAAAGGGAGGAAGGAGAAATATAGAAGGCAATCCTACAGCAACGACACAGCTGTCGTAACTCGTCAAACACCGCGTGCATATCGTACACACATATCCGGAAAAATCAGAAGGGCCAGAGGGGTCGAGAAGCTGAGAGGGTCATATACGGCTTTCGCCTATGCCTCTACAATCAATCACCCCGAAATTAATTAAAGACACGCACGAAAAGAAAGGTGGGAGTGGAGGCTGAAGTCGGGAGAGAGTCAAACCAATCAAACAGACAAACATCGAGAGCAAGAGCAGCAGCAGTCAATCAACCAATATATACGATACGAATGCACGAATGGGAAGAATGAGAAATCCAAATCGCGGTAATCCCGATATCTGAACGTTCGTCAAAAAGCTTCGGGAGTTTAAACACCGCCCGTCGTGTAGCAACGGATGGCGGAGGTGGAGGGGGGAAATGAGGCGAGGGGGAGGAAGAATGGTTTAAGGACAATAAAAGGACAAACATAGAAAGAAACAGAACCGAGAACCGACACGCCTAGAAAACGTGCTTTCAGCACTGAACAGAGAAAAAAGAAATGAATTCTTGTATAAAAAAACTAATCCGGGGGACACTCCAGAACGTGTGCGCGCGCGAGATATGAAACGGTATGTAAGTACTATGATGTCGTCAGCCGGTCAACCCGAGGACCTCGTAGGATTCGTCCACCTCGATGGACCCGTAGAAGACTTCCGGCATGATTTATGATTCATTCTCTATTTTTTCCCTTTTCGTGTAGGTTTTTTTTTTGAGCAAATTCCATTCGCGCATAGGCTCCGCTAAGCCATCACCACGAAATCCGACCTCGGCCGGTTGATGCCACTGCCCTTTGGCACTCGTCCGCCTCGCCGACAGATTTAATGGTCATAGAAAAGTGAGGTCACATCCTGGCAGATACCCCTTCGGTAAGCGGTCGTCGGAAGGTCCGCGAGAAGTGAAAGGATGGAGGGAATAAGAAGCAGACACAGATGTGAAAGTGAATTGGAAAGGAAATGTTGATGGTAAAACGGTTGAATGATAAAGAGATACTAGCAGGTACAGAAGTGTGATCGTGGAATGCGAAGAAAGCGAATAAGCAAGGAGGAACACCAGACGGGGAAGTGAGTCTGCATAATACTGGACGAAGGTCAATGCGAAGAAGAAAGCCGATGACACGCGATTTCAAATTTCTAAAGGAGGGTAGGGGGAGTGGGGTAAGAATAAAGCCAATCAAGGTGTCCGTCCCGCGGGAAGTGCCACGAGGCCATGAGACTCTGCAAAGAACAAACGACTCGTTAGGAAGGAGGGTAACGGCAAGTCACGGAGCGCCGCAATGCTTACAAGTACTGGAAAGGGGAGGTGTGATGTGGGTTGTTTGTTGATCGTTCCATCGCACCTCCCTCCTATAACGCACAACACCTTATCGCGGCAGCGAGGCTTAGACGCCAGTTACTCCCGCCAGACTGCTTCCAGCGGCGGCGTTCTCCACCACGTTTGCAGCTACTCGTTTTCCAGTTCGCTTGGCTGATCCTATGGCACCACAGGGGGGGTGAAAAATGTCGCGATAACAAACAAGTATGATCAGCACCATGTTTTTGACATGCTGTCACTTTCCATCACTAAAAAAACTCACCATGGTCGTCTTTGCCATTAGCCGCAGAGGTAGTGCCTGACTTACGCTTCTTTCCGCGATCGTCAGTCTGTGTGTCATTTATCGAATTGCCTCCATCGCCCTCGCTTGTGGCCGCTGTTGTCGGAGGTGGAGGGCCAGCAGGGGCACTCTCACCATCCGTTTCTGTTCCGGAGGAGCCTGGTGGTGGCATCATATGTCCTGGCATTACCGGGTAGCCTCCGGCAGCACCGTGTGGAAAGGCAAACGGCGGATATGGCTGCAAGGAATAGTATTGCGGTTGCATGCCTTGCTGAGCGCCAGACGGGTCTCCCTGCACTGGCTGTCCATCTGGTCCGACAGCAACAAACCCAGGTGGAGGGTAGAAATAAGGCTGATAGAATCCTTCTGTGTCAAAGCCAACCCATAACAATTAGTCCGGTAAGCACGGTGGGTCAGTTCAGCTAGGAGAATAGATTGCGCACCTGCAGAAGTCTGTTCGGGTGTAAATCCTGTTAAAGCAGGTCCATCATCAGACGTGAGAGCGCTGGAGTCAAGTTCGTTGCCTTACCCTCATAGCCGGTGTCAGCGGCGACCTTGCCCTTGCGTTTGTATGGGCCGCGCTTGATACCTTTTTTGCGTTCCTTTCGCTGTCCATCGATGCAAGAGTCAGAAATACCGTACTTGCAGCACCGTTCACAGGGCCTGCCCGCATCACATCGCTTGCACGCAGCTGCACAATTTGTACACTAAAAAATTTCCCCTCAATTGCAATCAAGGACGAAGGCACAGACGAGACAACTTACAGCCATTTTGACCTGCTTTCGCTTAGGCCGGACGAGGGCGGCTGGGAGCGGCATGCCTGGCGCAAATGGCATACCTGCATAGCCTGACATATCGGATATGCAATTTCAGCTATATTCATCTGAATAGAAGCAGTTAATTACCTTGCGGCGTTGGGTATGCGTATATCATCCCTGGGGGTGGAGGAGGAAACGCCATCATATAGGCACCAGGGGCAGCGTTTGGGTCGGTAGGATGGCCGTTGGCGTCTTGTGGAGGGGGAGGATACGGATACAATGGAGGGTACCCAACCGTATATTGGCTCGGCTGTTGAAGCGCGTACATGGGTGGTTGATTATTCTGTTGCTGTTGTTGGTCAACAGCTGTTGGGCCAGTTCCCTTATCCTGTGTGTCGGTCATGCCTTACGACAAGGGAGGCGTAGTGCGACGACAAATTTGATGGGGGGTGTTTAGGTGGATGGCAAAGCCGAGTAAGGTGAGCAGATCTATAGTTTGGACGAGGATGCATGTGAGGGGAGTAATTAATGCACAGAAACGGCAAGAGACGTACGCTAACGGGGAGACGTGTATTCTCCGATCGAAAAAACCGGGGAGAAAACCGGGCCCCACCGGGTTTGGCAGAACGAGTTTGATACCTGCATGGTCAGCAAGCGCATCGCGCACGTCGAAGACGATGTTGAGGAGGGTGAGGACTGTTTGCGCGGAGATCAAAAGGAGAGGGACCTACGCGACGGGGGCGTGTACACTCCGACAGGGATTCCGCCGTCGCCGCTTGAGACTGAGATTCAAACGGCAGCGACTGCGCCTGTGCCTCTTGCTCTCAACAACCACGCACAACGGCTGCAGCTGCCCTGTCTCTGTCTCTGGGTGCACACTGGTGGCGCCGGACGAGCTCACTGTCTGTTGTGGGCGGCGGCGACGGGTGCTTCTTTGCGATTTGACGGTGGCAGCGGTGTGTGAAACTGGACGGAACCCGTTTCGGCGTGGCACTGATCTGTTGGCTGGACGTGCGTGTCGCTGTCACCGCGGTCACGCTCGTCAGTCTACCCGAGCTCAGCGTCGAGGACAGCGAGGAGAACACGCACCAGAGGGCGACCTTGGGGTGATGCTGAGCGACTTCTGTTCCAACGTTCGCGCCGCTTCAAATCCACATCCTATGTGCCGTTTATAGAAGGTCTTTGGTAAGCAGCTGCTCAAGTAATCAATATAATGGTGTCCCTCCCCTCGAGTCTCCACACCTTCCCTTCACGTCCTATACGGAATGCACTCAGACCAATACGAGCGTTTACCTTTTCCAAGGCTCTTATCTTCAAAGCGGATGCACGCAAAAGTTACGTCCCTGTCTCCGCATCTAGCGCGATCAACTCACTGCACAACCTGTGGTTCTCGTACTTTTTCCCAGGGACTCTCGTCATTCTTCCCCAACCGAATTCAATCCACCGTCGAGCTTGTCAACATCCGTGCAGCTGAGCATGCGTACAACAACCTTCCGAAGCATCGTGGTCTGCACCTGCGTCTTAATCTCGCTTATTTCTGCCAGATGGATCCCACCATCCTGTCCAACAGACTCCCTCTGGTGACTTAACTAATCCCGGTCCATTAAATCCTTCTGCTCCGCGAACACCAACAACCTCTAAAATTATACAAAGGAAGCTCTATGGAACCTTCTACAGTGAGCACTTTATGACCGTAGCTCGATCTACGATCGTTCACGTGAAGTTGGGAAAGAGCGCGAGGTAGCTGCTTCTTGCAATCAGTCTTCACCAGCAGGCATAACCATCACCTCTTTGGTTGTCAGGTGTCCTGTTCCTCGGGAATATGCGAAGATCAGCCTTACTTGGATGGTTCTATTTCTCACTGACATCTGCCACGCCCTACCACAAGTAGTGGACCCGTTGTCGATGACACAACGATTATCGCGAATTAAACTTCCTGAAGGTCTTCTAACTTGCTCGGACATTAACAAACTCGAGGTAATATGTACTCTCTTAGAGTCAAGTCAAAAGCCTATTGGGTACCTTTGCAACACACAGCACTCAGTTCGTTCTCAAGACGACTTCTGTTATCGGATATCCGACGATAAAGCAGGATTCAGCCTTAGATAGCCGGAAATTGACGACGTCATGAGTGTCTTTGTGCGATTGCATTTGGTTATCTGCAAACAATAGGTGGCAGGCTAGGACACGTTGTGCATTGTGTACTGAATTGTGAATATTACAGTTACACTAATGATGTCACTTGTTACTTCATTTGTTCTTAATCACCCTAACCAAAACGATTTAATAAGAAACGTGCAGGCACAGTTCTAGAAGGTTGTATTGATTATAACTTCTGTATATATTAGGGAACTATTGTGTTCACCTTAAGTATCTAGTATAATCAATTATAATATTATATTCTGATATATTAAACTCAAGTCAGTGTTAGTAAATTTACCTAGTGTTCAAGACTGCTGTATTTCTTTAAATTAACTTTATATAGCTGTTTCAAATCTTCCTACTCTAAATAGGTTCATATTCTATTGATGTAAAATTGTATGTCTTGTTTCTTCCCTCTTTTACATTTATAAATATTATAAAATCCTTAAATATTTAATAATATCAACTTTAACTATAATATTTATTACTTTTATATTTATTGTTTTTGTTTATTTTGTACTCATTTTCTATCTGAATGACAAATAAGCTCTCTGTGTTAAATAATTCTTAACTTTAATCTATCTTTGAGTTGTGTCAGTGCTAGACAACAATCCGGCGAGCTCTCTTAGCAAATGAAATTGTAAACTCATTGCTGAGTATGAACAGAACCAAGATACAGCTCGACGCGACAATGTTAAACCTACAAAGGTATGAATTGGATTTGTATTCAAGGAATTCCGATATACATCTGAGCTTAGTGCTACTGTATTCTCGTTATTACTTTTACTTATACAGAAAGCTTTGTCGTGAGTGCACTGATGGATGGCGAGAAGAAATACGCTCCTCCCTTCGACTGGACAAATTCAAATGGCAGCTTCGTCTGTTGAGACTGGGCATTCGGGTTGAGACCAGTCATCTCGCGTTCTGCGCCATTTTTCTGGCCAACTGTAATAGTAGTCAGTGCACTATCCGTAATGAACCTGGACATGTACAACTTACTGATAGGATCAAATCCTGGCTGGACTGGCTTCTGAGGTGGGAACGATTCCGTGTTAACCCATGCTGCACAATGCAAATCTACATTATTCTTTTTTACAAGAGAGAAGAACTGTGATTCTTACATTTCTGGACGAACTCAAAGCCAGCGGTGATGTTGCTTTGGTAACAGACAAAGGCAAGTCCGCGATCAAGCACCGTCTTTTCCGCTTCTAAGAGCGGATTGACCTCTGGCCCGAAAGGAATGCTTTGACGATTGATCATGCGTGGCAGCAGGAAGTCTGGGGAACCACCACCTCCGGGTATTCTAAGTGTCATCAATATTATGAATTTAGGCCTATGCGAGTAGTACGCGGTCATGACAAGTACGTACTTGAGCAAATCAGCCCTTGGGTTTGTCTTACGGATGTGCGCGGCGAAGGGACAAATTGTCTGGTCGGTCGAGCTATCCGAGAAGTCGAAGTTATTGTTTCTCTGTGCGTCACCTGCTAGAGTAGGATCGTCTGCAAACGGAGCAAGTTCAATCGGCGCGCCGCTCTTCCAGCGTCCGAACATCCGGGCGCCGACCAGCTCATTCTGGTCAGCACTTGCTACGCGAGGGTCAACGATCGGGTTGTTTTTGAGGAATGCGTTGAATTCCGGAACAAATTGTTTCAGGTGGCGGTACCTATATGCAAAAGGTTTAGGTGTGTCGGCTTTTTGTTAGAAGAAAACACTGACACGAGGAAAGATCCGTTCTTCGCCCAAGCGGGCCGGGAGACGGTGTCACCATCGGTACCGCAAACAATAACACCAGGGGAGACCTCGATCTGGCCTGGTAGAGGATCAACCATTCCTTTGATTGCAGGGAACGAGATTCCGTCTTTGAAGCCCTATTTATCAATTGGTTACGTTTAGCGCCAATTGAGTTAACAATCGTGAAGGAACTAACAAAGTGCTCATGACCCTTCTCTTTGTCCGGACGAACACGACCGGGAACGGTGAGAGCCTCCGAAATAGAGGTAGCGAAGACAAGCCGGACTTTTGCCTCGCCTTCAAGAATGGATACATCTGAGTCTCCACCGAACTGCCGAAATGATTATCAATAAAAATTCCCAGAATGTATCTCTTGTATTGTACACGTACCAGGAAGATACCATCAACGCCGTTCTTAAAAGCATCAAGCCAGCCGGGGTCAAAGTTGCCAGAAGAATCTGTCGTTCCGTCCCCAAGGTCCTTGGCGCTTTCGATTTGTCCAGCATTGAACGATTGGTCTCCAAGGTCGTCAGTGACGCCCAACTTTATCGTTCTATTAGTAACAGTACATCTGTTAAGATCAGGTTCCCATACCTTCTTCAGGCCTGACTCTGTAAATGCGATGTTTATCGCAGATATCTTGACCAGGTCAACTATACCAGCGAGCTTGTTTTGCGCAATCTGCTGCTGCATCTTTTGAACCTGTGTTGTCGTTGTGATGGAAGGGACGATCTGCTTAAGGTCATTCTTGAAATTGGCGACGTTGGTGATATTGAAGAACAAAAAGTCTTCAGCGAACTTGGGAATACCGAGACTGAGTTCGAAGGCAGATGTAAGCACTTCGCAATCGATGCTAATGCAAAGAAACATACACAATGTCACCTGGAACGAAGGTATGTCAATTATGAGAAAACGAAACCATTGACACTGCGAAACTTGCCCTGAAGGTCATCGAGATCTTGTGGAGTCGGCCAAGCGGTTGAAGTCATGATGTTAGTCTGTTAGCTGTACGAGAAGATATGTACTATTGATCGGTGCGTGCAGTCAAGAGAGGAAGCGACGGACAGTCGTTGTTGGTAGTGGATAGAACCTTGGGCCAACCTCCTTTATACACTACGCATGGGCGCTTATTCGTTACTAAAGACATAATACGGAGGTTCTGAGAGGGCAAGCCCAGTGCTGTTACACGGATCATAACCCGCTTCGAGTTCTTAGCACATATCATCTCATGCAGGCGCCGTAACTTTTTCGACTCCGAAAGGCGCTCTACTTCTCAATGTTGAAAACTTGTGTCCGAAGAGTAGGACAAATAAGTTCTGCCCAGCATTTCGTCTATCTGCGCGAATTGCGGAGATCCAACGCAAGCGAAAGATGCGATCAGCAGGAACCAAAGACTGACCAATAGACTTCTGGCCATTTGACTGGCACTGTTCCGACTTTGAACATTGTTAGTCAGAAGGAGGTATGAAAGACGTTTCACGTAGAAACGGTAACTTACGCCATTTCCGGGAACAGACAAGGTTAAAGGCTCTGTACCGGGACGGAGTATCAGGCAGCTATACAATGAGATGTGCCTTGCGCATTTCATATTCCTGCATCGCACATAACAGTGAAGGCACACGAGATATGTAGTTGCCTTTTGATTTGTGTCAAATCCCGGAGTCCTGCTCAACGTGTCAGCAATTCGACGGCCAAAGCTCTCCATAATAACAAAACTATTTCATTCGCCTCCGCTTCTGTCGCATTCACGATCGGAGCCATAAAGAACCTAATCATAAGACGCGATGCGATATGAATGAGGGCGCTTGAGACTGTGACATGGGACGGGGATTTGCGAGGTCTCATCTTGAGAACCCTCGTTCCCGTCTTCGAAGTTCGTCGTGAGATCCGCTATATTCTCCAAGTCCAAGTGTTGCTCGGATGCAAAAACTCTATCGCTGCTGACATTTAGCTCATGATAGAGACATTGCAGAATGTCACATGAGAATCCTAAATGAACGAATGAAGATGGGTTGCGGCTAGGGGTGATCTTTGTGGATGTAGAGAAGAGACGCGCAGTCACGCATTGCACAAGTTTGAAGTTTCTCTAGTCGCTTTGATACGAGTAATACTTCCAAAGCATGATCTACTTCTCCGATTCTTTTGAGCTGCATGGAAGTGCACCGCAGGCGCTTGTGGCAGAGCTTTGAAAGAGACAGAAAGTGTGCATGAATACTTGCTTGTCAATTTTCGCGAAGGATGAAAATGCATCTTCCTTTTTTTTCTCACGTTTTCGGTTACTGCTACTACTCCTGCGGCGGCTGCATTTATGTCAATCTTCAACGTTAGGTGTCCAAGCACTCCTCGTGGAATCGTTCAGGCTTTATAAGATAAGTTACTAGTGTGATGAATGGCACGCATATCTTCTCCCAGGGTAGATTATAATAGATTAATTGTATAACTGAATTAAGCATTTTGGTATCTAAACCATGGAATTTCTGCTAACGTCAGGAAAAAGTCTTAATTATTATATACTCTTATATGCATATATAATATGTAAAAAAACAATATTATCCATAATGACATTTATTGCACCCCTCATTGGATAAGATATATAAAAGATACTATAAGGTTGTAATAAGACAGATTTATATTATGAGAATTAATAAACATTACATGTCCTTACAATGGGGATATAAGAATTATAGCTCTTAGGAAAGTCTATAATGGTATATATTGCACCCCTCTTCTGATATGGCATAATACTTCTTCTGCTATCTTATAATCCTTAAATAAGTTAATTTACAGCTTATATCTTATCTGAATGGCTTATTATACAATATATATTTTATTTAAATATTTTA
>NW_006760402.1:518031-523519 GCF_000271605.1 Fomitiporia mediterranea MF3/22 | reverse complement strand
TTTATATTACATTATATAGTAGACACAAGTCTTTTTCTTCAAGTAAAATACTATAATAAAGTATTTACTCTTAATATATTTTTGTTAAAATATATTTACTCAATATTTAAAGCTATTATAATACATATACTGTATTATATTCATTAATAATACTTTTAGAACCTTTATAAGATGTATAAGAATTATCTTTACTTTATAACCTTATTAAAATTCTTACAGTTACTATATAATTTATAAATAATGTGTATTCTACTATATAAGAACTATAAAGCTATATAAGAAAATGGACTTTTCCCTGACAAAGGTAACTATACCAATGAACAACTGACAGAGGAGCATCAGATTGAGCAATAATTAAAGCTATAGTATTTCCTATTCATACAGTAGATTAATCCTTTTTGTACAATGCTAGATGGACTGTCCTCTTCTGAGCATCAAGAATGAATTTGATGACATTATTGGAAGGCTAGGGGAAGTCCTAGTGCTACAGATCCTGAGCAGAAGTCAATTGTAAAGGATACTGTGCAAGATACCCTGTGGACTTTTCAGATGCCAATTAGACCTATAATTTCTATATGACAATCTGTTTCTAGCCTCATATGAGTAGTATAGTATTAAGAGTAGTCTTACAGAAGGGTGGATATTAGAATTGTATTAAGAATACTGTACAGTATAGTACCTAGCTGTATCACCAAATCAAACATGAAAATGTATTAGAATTTACTACTAAGACATATATTTTTTACATATTGTGGATCCTTATATTTGCTTATAAAGTTTACATGTAAATATATTGCCTTGTCAGACTCTGCACATTTTGGTGATGTGTATTACTACAACTGTATGTGAGGGATTACCATATATAGTGGACCATACATAGAACCTCTTCACCAAAAGGGTGTAATGTTAAGCTTGGCTTGACACCTGGTCCACACTATATATACTGATAAATGTTTGTGTCCTAACATTACTCTCCTCTCTAGAGTCATGTGTCCTCACATGACTAGTATATAGAGTTTGACCCTAAGGGTTACTATTTCTAGCTTAATCTTGACAGTCTTTAGAGGTAGGGAGAGATATCCTAATATAGAGTCCTGGCCCTAGTATTCCAAGCAACTGTGAAATTCACTCCCCCCCTTTTAGGAAGCTTATTCTCAGCCTAATACTTTTGCTCACAGACAACCCTACATCAGGATCAAACCCCTGACTGCTCTAAGCTTGACATTATGTGAGGGATTACTATATATAGTAGACTATACATAGAACCTCTTTACCAAAAGGGTACAATGTCAAGCTTGGCTTGACACCTGGTCCATACTATATATACTGATAAATGTTTGTGTTCTAACACTGTAACAGTAACACAGTACTGGTTGGGTTGCTACAGGTAATGTGAAATTTAGATGAGTTGTACTTGTAGTAGTGTTACAAGAATAAAAAAGTAGTATTGAAAATACTTATGTAGTGACTGTTTAGATGGACTGGTTACTTAATTTTTTTGTAGTAACACTATTTTCAGGGCTAGTTGCTCAAATTTGGCTGTAATATACTACTCTTGGTTGTAGTCATACAGCTGGGTACAGTATAAACCTATTAGACATACATTCTCAAGATGTTACACAAGTATGTTTGTAATTGTTATAACTAGAATCACTCAAATCATTGTATCAGCAGGTGTAATATACATGATAAACTTACCAAAAATGTACACATAATACATTGTTCCTAAGCAAACAATATATATGAGAATACACTCTTATAGTTAAACTGAGACCAACCATTAGTCAACATTGTTTTTAGTAAAGTACTAGTATTGACTGATCCTTGATTACAATCTATAGAATATAATCAGCCAATTTTCAACAGAAGGATATTAGGACAAGTCTACTATAAAGGAAGGCTCTTGCTAGAAGAAGGCTTAAGGAAACTAGATTTGAGGACAACAAATGAAATTTACAGTTCTACAGTCAGTTGCTACAACTATTTAATTACAATTAAAGACTGACTTGTTTCACAGCAGACAAGAATAACAAGTAATATAGCTTCTATGTAGCTTGATGTCACCTGAAGACATCCAGAGTGAAATACTTGTAGAGAAGCTATTGAATTTATCAGAGTAAATAGTACTACTATTAAGATAGTATGCTTACAATCTATAGATATAATAAACTGGGCAATTACATAATATGCTCTGGAAGTACTGGCCTAAATGATAGTAAGTTAGTATAGTTGACAGACACACAGGTACAGTGAAGCTAAAATTTAAAAGCTTACTATAAAGATAATTGACACAAAAACCAGTAATAACAGCTTACATTCCTATATTGTATAAACTTGAACAAAGAGAGTTGCTAACAACATAAATTTGACTATCTGGAGTGTAAATTTATTTCAAGTAGTATACCTTCTACAAAAACATAACAAGAACATCCAAGCACTAACAGTTGAGGATTTATTCCCTAATCTTTGAGTATATAAATACACAGACCTTACTACTAAGGACAAAGAACTGTATTTTGTGGCTCTTGTGTATAGATATATTAGATATTTGCATTTCTGAATTGTATTGTAACTATCTTATAATCTGTGTCCAGGATAAGGACTAAAGTACATTAATGTTACAGTCAAATAGTAGTCTTATAAAACCTATTTACTATAAAGTACTACAATTCTAGTTGTAACTAACATATATTAATTTGCTAGAAAGAGAATTTTAAGTAATGATAGCTAGGATGGCTATAATATTACTGTCTGTTAATAATAACTCAACTGAAGAAGTGTTACTCAGATAGATATTGTAAAATGTACCTCTACTAATAGAAATAAGGTGGTTATACATTTATAGAGTTTCAGACTTTGTATTTGTAAATACTTGACACAGAATACTATAAGAGTTGTAGTTATAACTATACAGATGTAAGTAAAGTATATAAATGTTATACTAAATTCTTAAATGCTAACCTATAGAATACTGTCTGAGTTTTGTAAATAAGTAATTATAAGAGAGGTTAATTAACAAACAGTATAATTGAAAAGTTATAATCTTATAAGCTTTCTTATTTATAATTGTACTACAGACATCTTTTTCTCTAAATAATAATAGAGTTAGTAATAAAGGAGAAATATTAATACTAGTAGAGTCAAATAGTAGAGAGTGACTACATGTATACATACAGGGTTTGTCTGAGAATCTTAAATATAGCTTACTTAAAATAATTTATTAGAGAAGAACAATAAATGTTAAACAGAGATAAGCTATTCTAGGAGATTATTAAGTACTATTATTAGATTGCGCTCTGGATTAGGAAATCCCCAATTGCCTTATGTAGAATTACTGTACTTGGAATGTCTCGGATTATCAGACTTCACTATGTAGTATATAAGGTAGATACTTGCTTGATGTCTCAATAAGAGAGAGTACTTGGGGCACTCCTACTATGCTTGTTAAAAGGTTATGAGCCTTGGTGCCTATTGAATGCCCCCATGCACTTGCTCTTGCAGAATGCCTTTGCCTCCTGCCAGACCACCAAGCCTAAGACCTCCCTCTTCCCCCAAACTCATTATGATGTTGTCTATGACACATACCTTTGTTAATGCTATGATGAAGGACTCTGACGTTACAAAGTTCTTTGAGGGAACGGAAAAGTTGGCTGGTGTGAAGGGATACAAGATATGGTGCTTGTGCATACACAGTGCACTTGCTGCCATGATGCTCTTAGACTATCTAGAGCACGATCCCCCTTCCTCCAATGATGCTAGCATATGTACAGGCAATGTTTTGTATCATTGTATAACGAAAACAATAACTGATACAATTTATGCAAACTTTACAATGCATACGAGTGTTAGAAGTCTCATGAAGGTGCTTTCTGAATGATACAATGTTCAAACAACAATGACACATACTGTAGACATATCTACATTGTTTACAGTAAAAGGGTATGTATCACAGTTTGATAAGATGTTAGACAACATTGAACAAATCTATAGGCAGTTGTCTACACATAATAAAGCTCTCAATAATGATACATACATCTCAGTGATTAATCTCACTACTCCTTGTGAGTATAGATGGGTAGCAACAATGCTAGACAGGCAGATTACCTATTATAATCAACTACCAACAGTTACAGCAGCTCAGAAAGATGTTCTGACGCTAGCTAAGCTGATACACAAATTACAAAACACATATACTGAGTATCATTCTCAGTACTCTCAAACGAAACAAGATACTGAATGAGACAGCCTACAAACGAAAGGCAAAAGTGTAGCTAAAGGCAAAACGAAGCCTTATAATAAAGTTAAATGCTACAACTGTAATAAGTATAGGCATATGTTAAAAGACTGCTGAAATCCTCTAATGAGCAAAACAATGGAAGCTTGAAAGAAAAAGCATAGGCAAACAGTTACTGCTTCTACTACTACTACTATGCTGTCTCAACCTGCACTTAATGCAGTAGTATTCATTAGAGACAATAACGAAACAGTATTCATTGAAGACGTTAATGAAACACTGATGCTAGAGTCTGCAATTGTAGAAGCCTCAGCATCAAGTTCTAGCAGCTTACCTGTTCAATCTGCTCTATCTGCTGAATCCAATGTATTTTCAGCATTTGAAGTACAAGAGGATAGTGTCATACAAGTAGATGACTTCATGAACTCATTTGACAATACAAAAGAAGTCATTGAGGAGTTCAGTTACAATCCAAACGTATGTATTAACACAATACATTACAATGATACTGAACTAATACATTGTATTGATATATTGGACTCTGGTGCAAATGTACACACTACTCCATACTTGTTCCATCTTACAAACGTTTGGAACTCAACCCTAATAAACGTTACAATTGTGAATAAATTGTCATTCTCACTTAGCAAAAGTGGAGTGATGACATTTAATGTAAAACTACAAAACGAAGTCGATGAGCATACAAAGGTGAATACAATTTCACTACAAAACGTATACTATCATCCCAATCTGAACTTCATGCTCGTTAGTGAAGCACTATTATACAAAGCAGGATATGTTTTAATGAAAACAAACAATGAATGTATTATTTATTCTCCTGCTCATACAAAGATTAGTGAAATACATGTATGAAATAACTTGTATATGATAGTTTCTCATTATAATAAACAATCTATCAATGCAATCACTATTGTTGATTTACATTAATGAATGGGTCATGTTAATTTCAATTACTTGTGCAAACTCATACAAGAGTATCCTGAGATTATAAGTCAAAGGATAACAGACAATAAAAATGCACAGTGTACAGATTGTATCAAAGCAAACATACAATGCAATGAAATACCAAAAATATGAACAACACCTCTTGCACAATCCTATAGAGATCATCTCCATATTGATATATGGGGACCTGCCCTAGTACAAGCTTACAGCAAGTATGAATATCTTTTACCATTGTAGATGATGTTACACAATGGGTAACTATGCTACCTATGCAGCATAAAAGTGATG
>NW_006760402.1:508379-514377 GCF_000271605.1 Fomitiporia mediterranea MF3/22 | reverse complement strand
TAATCACTGAATTCTGTACAGAATTGAGTGAGAAATAGCTATTTTTTTGTTTTGTTTACTTTTGTGACAAAAAATGATGAATCATCAAGTGTGACAATACTTATGAAAAGGGCAGTAATTATTAAAGATCTAGACTTACTAATGTATCTTTTAGAAGTAAAGAGAAAGAGATTACTAATATAGAGAGTCAAATGAAATAGTTAGTTTAATTGTGTAGAAAAGATTATTATATCTATACTTTACTCTACTTAAGGTCTTCTTAGTATAACTAACTGTGTAGTAGCTTAGTAATTCTCACCTTCATCTGTTCTAGTCTACTTATTATTTTCTTCTATTACTTGTACTTGTTCTGTAAACATAATATTTAACCTGTGTTTTATATACACTAATTTCTGTGTTAAGAAGTGTATATAGTAAGAGTAATTATAGTATTTAAAATTGTAATACAAGGGATCTAATTAGTACACATATTAGTACTAAGAGTGTATATACAATGAAACCTGTCAATAAGCATACTTGTAGTTTAGCATTTCCTCTCAATAAGTATGAAAAATTTGATCCACTAAGTTGGTAGGTAGGAGAATAGAGGTATATTAAGTATAAAGGGTATTAAGTATTAAGCATTAAGGTGTGAGATCAAGAATATGCTTAATTAAAGGAAATTTTGGGTCATGTAACAGTACAGATCATGACCTGGAGAGAGCCACTTTTTGTACAGGCCACCTCCATTTTATAAAATAAATGTATAATGTAATGAAAACCACTATTAAAACTTATTATTCATCATGTCTGAGGAGCTTGGATGTGTACAGAACCCAGACAGAACACTCAAGGATGCTAGTGAAATTGTTTTCACTTATTCTAGAGAAGCTTCCCCTGTCAATCTCTCAGCCCTGCTTCTAGATATCTATACTTCCACTAGTATTCATTCACAAACAAGTACAGTTGATAATACATCTCTACTAAAGGATCCTACACATAGTAAAGCACCAAAGTTGAAGCATTAAAAGCCCCAGAAATTGGGCAAGCAATCTAGTACAGTAGTTGTAAAGACTCAGTAGTGTGTTACATACACTTATAAAGATAAACTAGAGATCTTAGACTTTACAGAGAGGCCTGGAAAATCCTTATCTTAAGAGAAAATTGCTGAGCACTTCAGAGACTACTTTTCTAAGCTGTACTAGTCTTCTGTGTATACTATCATTCAAAATGTAACACATATTTGAGAGGTAGTCCAAAAGAATCCTAATCAAATCTTCTACAAATGTCTACTTTCCAAGTCTGTAATGTATTCACAACTTGAAGAGGCCCTCAATCTTTTCATTTTGATAGTACAAGACTGTCTCAGGATTACAGGAGCTGTTTTAAAACTGAAGGCTGAGCAGTTTGCTGAAATGCTTAGAATACTAGAGAGAGAATGTCTTAAACTATCAAATGGATAGGTAGACACATACAAGGAACACAATGGAATTAGAGAGTACAAGCTGTATAGGGAAGTAGCTTCTGTCTCAGCTCAGACTATATCTGAAGTCTAGAACTGTCTTCAAGCTAAGCTATCAAGCTATGAACCTTAAGATATTTACAACTTTGATAAGACAGGTCTTTACTATTGTATGCTACCTGATTGTTCACTTGCTACAAAGCAGCTCTCTGGAGGCAAGGGAGATAAAACTCATATCTCTCTTAGCTTTATTACTAATACTAATGGATCTGATATAAGAGGTCTATTGTTTATTAGGCATGCTTGAAAACTATAATGTTTTAATAAGAAGGAGGGTTTAGCACTTGGATTTGAATATTATTAGAATAAGAAGGCTTAAATGACAAGTTCTATATTTCAATTGTGAGTATAGGGAACTTTATACACATACATTCCTTATATTAATGTACTCTACAGGTTCCTAGATAAGTTGGACAGGGACATAGGCTAGTAAAAGCAGAAGATTTGCTTGTTAATTAACAATACCCCTTCATATATCTTTGACACAAAGAAACTCAAGAACACTAAAGTTGTATTCCTTGACCCAAACATGACTTCCCACATCTAACTAATGGATGCTGGGATTATTTGTGTGTTCAAAGCTCACTACTACTGTCTGTACATTCTTGAATCTCTTAGTTAATATAAAGAGGGTGCTGAAAACATATATGTTGAGAGGGAAAACTTAAGGGGGGCACACATAAACAAGGGGTGAGGTGACAATTGACTACTCAGTGTCTCTTGTCCTTATATTGTATGTATTCTAACTGAGACATTATGAAGTCATTGTCTTATGGTTTGTCTGTTAATGAACTAATCATCTTATAATAATATATTTCATCAACCAGCTTGAAGGAATGTGTCTCTCACTTAAGGCTTGGGAAAAGATTACTCTAGAGACAGTAGTAAACTGTTAGAAGCATGCTAGAATACTTCAGGCAAAGGATATGTCTCAGGAGGTAAGCAATTTGTTTTTCTTATACTCTCTATCTGTAATCTCACAATTGTACAGGATACAGCTATTCCTATCAATCCTATACTCTAACAGTATACTACTAGAGTCACTCAGACTATCTCTGAGCTTTCAGCAGCTCTGGAGGAGGTTAAATTAAATAGTAGAACAGTACTAGTAATAAACATTCCTACAGTAGAAGAACTCCTCAACATACTAGACAAAAAGATTACTAAGGCTGAGTAGACTGATGAGGAGATATTGGAGCAGGTTGAGTATGATAAGAAGGAGTCTATTAGTGAGCATATCCTAGAGCTTGAGGCTCTAGAGTCAGAGCCAGAACTACTCATTAGTTATACAGAGACTGTCTAATTACTTTTAAAGCTTAATATACTCTTTCAGAGTAAGATTAGTACTAAGTTTACTAAGGTTAGAGCACTTTTTCCAAAGCTTACAAGAAACCTATACAAGAAAATAAATAGTTCTCTTAAACAGACTAATATTCAGTTGTTTTTTAAGTAGACAATGTATTATTAAGTTATGTACTACAAATAAGGAATTTTTATTACTTTACTTAAGCTACTATTAACAAGCATAACCTCTTATTAAGTATAGCCTCACCTGTTCACAGTGGGTTATACTTAATGACAGGTTTTACTATAGTCTGAACTTTGTGTATGATAGAAAATCTCTATCTAGTATATAATTAAAGTAATAGAATTCTTTATAATACAAAATCAGCTTCTGTTTATACTAAAATAATTAAAGTCTTTAGAGAAGAGTATATAATTGTAAGCCTACCTAACAGCTTACAACAGTTTCTGTACAGTTCTACACCTGTCCTAGTATGAAACTATGTTTCCTGTATACAGATTCTTACTACTAAGTTATACACTTTTTCCTTTGTACTTGTATCAAGTCCTCCTTTTATTATAACCACCTTCCCTACATTCCTAAATACATACTATCTCCTTTTGTCTTTCCCTTTAAGTATGTATCATACCCCCTCTTTTTTGTTCCCCCTTTTATTTTCCCCTTTAAGTATGAACCATTTCCTTAGTATATATAGTTAGTATCCTTTACCTTTATTGTATTAGTTTGTATTCCTGACTGTAACAAAGATACCTTTGTCCTGTCAGCCTTTGTGTGTTACTACAAACTCAGAACTTGTTTGTAACAGTGTTTAACACTTTCCTAGTACTGTTCTACTTTTTTTTTAACATTAACAAAGTAGTCTTTATTGTACTATATATTAGTAAGGTTCCCCTAGCCTTCCTAAATGTCTCCTACTGTTAGTAAGGTTCTCTAACCTTCCTGAACACTCTCTACTGTTAGTAAGGCTCTCTAGCCTTCCTAAATACACTACTATAGCTCTAAAGTAAGTTCAGCCCTCTTCCTAACTGTATATACAGTAAAACCTCTCATTAAGTATTACCCTTAGTAGACATAAAAAGTAATACTTATTAAGAGGTTATGCTTATTAACAAGTAAAATTCTAGTGTCTACAAGAGTAATAGTAGACCTGAAATGTTATACTTAATGAGAGATTATGTTTAACAAGAGTAATACTTAATGAGAGGTTTTACTATAACTAGGTCTTGTTTCCCCTAGTACTAAGTATTCTTAGAAGCTGTTACAGTTACTCCTCTATTAACTAGAGAATCTGTATTCACTTCTCTAACACTGTTACTATTTATAACTACTCTAAGCTCAGATTCAGAGAGTAGCTCAGAGTTATTAGAAGTAGATAATAATATAAGTAAGTCTACTCTAAGATACTAGAAAGCTATAATGTTCTAAACTATATCTACTAAAGTCTAGCTAATCTGGGAGAATGCTACAAAGTCTCTAATTTGACTCTAGACAATCTAACACTATATACTCTTTAGTTATAGATTTCTACATTCTGTAAGTATATGTTTATCAAATCTGTTCTTGTAACCTGTATAGTTACAGTTATAATAGGATACTTACAGGACAGTAGACTGTACTAATAGTACAAGTATAACTAGCTTAGGCTTGAGGGGCTTATACTGGACACATTCTATCAGGAGCTCTAGTACAAAATACTCTCTATAGACTAGGTAGAGTAAACCTAGAACAAGTTGCTCACAACACAGTAAAACAGTTGTAACTTTTAGGAATGACAGTTACAGGTTACTAGAATAAATTTCAGTCTCCCAGAAGATAGGCACCATGATCCTGACAGGCTTTACAAGCTTCTCAAGACTAATTTACACTCTAATCTTTAGTTTAAGCTCTGTCTTACTATTAAGACAAGACTATACAAGAGTATATCTCAGATAATATAAACTATATTACAAGTAATAACAAGTAATGATAGAATACCTTCTATCATACATCCTACATCTGAAACATACCTACATAGTATATATAGACTAACTAATTAACAGACAATAAAGCAAGTTGTGAGAGAGTAAACTAAGTCTACTATCCTCCCTCTTTGTGTAATCCCTCTAAGTCTCTCTTATAACCTCCTTTCAATAGGTTATAAGTCTTGTACTCCCTACTTACACTTTATCTACACTCTACTATGTCTATACTCTATACAGTTCTATACATTACACACATGTATACAGTATACTATAATGTAGAACTTGACACACCTGTCTGAGTATTCTAAATACAAATTAATATACTACAACCCAGACATTATATGATTATTGTCTTAGTGACTATGATTATTAGCCTAGTAATAACAAAATCTATATAGGCAATGTTGAAACTATAATGAGTATCACTTACTGTGACAGTTAGTCACTAAAATACTCTATAATATTATAGAGATAATATTATTATAAATAACTGTTCATACTATAGACAAACATTAAAAAGATTGAGAAAGCAAACACTACTCATCCACTACTAACATTACAATAGTACAAATGATTGACACTGTCAACAAGTACACATATGTTATAGTATAAATCAAATAATAACATATATAGTAATATTACAGTCAAACAATTAATGCTCAAAACAAGTACATATATACTAAACAGTATATTAAATCAAATAACTAAAACATTTAATATGTATTATAAACAATAATACAATTGTAGACACTATAACAACAACAATAATAACAATAATAATAATAATAATACAGATAGAACTAATAGAACAAATATGGAACAATAAAATAATTAATACATATTATAGTCAAGCAATTATTATGAAACACATTAGATTTAGCAGTTACATGTCAGATATTACAATTACTTATCAGATATCAAATATAATATGCATATCTAAGATATACAGACAAGTACAAATATGCACAAGTATAATAAATAACTACAAACCAAAAAACAATACTACAGAGCATATAAACTAACTACACACAAAAGAATAATGTTATAATGTGTAAATACTAACTACAGTACAAGACAAGTACAAAATTATAATTATTAAACAAATGATACTACTTTACACATTACTGCCTTTTTCATAAGTATTGTCACACTTGATGATTCATCATTTTTTGTCACAAAAGTAAACAAAACAAAAAATAAGCTATTTCTCACTCAATTCTGTACAGAATT